>NW_015971856.1:0-4150 GCF_000732125.1 Scedosporium apiospermum
AAATAATATTACTATTAAAAATTAATATTTACTATTTTTAATTTCTAAATTATAAAATAAACTCTAGGGAATATAATAGTTTATAACTTTAAATTTAAAAGGAATATATAATTTAATCTATATTAAAAAAGGTAATAAGTAGAAAACTACTTTTAAGATATATTTTAAATATTTTAAATACTTAATTATATTTTTTAAACTTACTAATACTTTTATAAGCTTTTAAATAATAATTAATTATATCTTATAAGAATATTTAGATAATTTTATAATAGTATACCTTAATAATATCTTTATTTATTTAAATACCTTTAAAAAATATAAGGAGTATATATATAAAGTTTTATAAAAACTATAAAAAGTAAATCTATTAATAGAATTATCTAAATATAAGTTTTATAAGTAATAAGTAGATTTCTTTAGATATATAATCTAGTTAGGGAAAATCTAAATATAAAAAGTAAAAGTTAAAGTTATCTTAGAATAGCTAGTATTAATAAATATTATTAAAATTAGAGGATTTTTTAGATTTTTTAACTTTTATAAAAAGTTTTTAGAAGGCTATAATATTAATATATAATCTCTTATAGAACTTATTAAGAAAGATAATTTATTTTAATAGAGATCTAAAAAATAGAAGATATTCTAGATAATTAAGTAAGCTATATATAAATAACTTATATTTTACTAAGTAGATCTTTTAAAACTTTTTAAATTAGAAATAGATATATTAGATTATAGTTTAGGAATATAATTAAGATAATAAAATAAAAATAGTAAACTTTACTTTATAGTATTTATATTAAAAAAGCTTAGTAGATTTAAACTATACTATAAAATACTTAATAAGGAGCTAATAGTTATTATAAAAGTATTTAAAGAATAGAAATATTATTTAATAGGTATTAAGTATTTTATTATTATTTACTTAAATTATAAGAACTTTATAAAGTTTACTATTATTAAAGAACTTAACTAATAATAAGTATATTAAGCTAAAAAACTATTAGAATATAACTTTAAAATTATATATATTAAAAAAAAAGAAAATAGCTAAGTAGATATACTTAGCTAATATTCTAATTACTTTTAGAAAATATTAAAAAAAATATAAATAATATTATACTAAAATAAAAAAAGAAATCTATAATAAGTTATAGTTATATACTAAGTTAAAATAAAACTAAAATTATTTTAGAAGATTAAAGATTACTATTAGGGTTTAAATTTAAGATATTAGAAATTATCTATAAATTATTTAGATACTAAAAAGAAATATAGAATATAGAAATATAATAGAAAAATTATAATATTTAGATAACTTATTAAGAATATCTTTAAAGAAATCTATAAGTTACTATTATATAAATATCTTAACTTATAAAGAATATAATAAATTTTTAAATAGCTTTATTATTATAAAATAAGCTTTATAAAGAAAATATTTTTAAATAATATATATATTATACTAAAAATAAAGTATTATAATATAAACCTTATAGAAAACTAAAACTAATACTAATATCTAAGATACTATAGTAAAAGATTACTATTAACTTTATTATTAAATTACTACTATTAAAAAACCCTACTATAAAAGTTATATATAATAGCATTATAATAGTAGTAAACTAACTTATAAAGTATACTTACTTTATACCCTATAAAAAAGTAATATAAGTATTATAATTTACTAAACTATTCTTATAAATAATAGTAGCTAACTATAACCTACTAAAAGAAATTAACTTTAATAGAGGAAAAATATTTATCTTAAAATTTTAATAAAGCCTTTTTAATAAAATAGAAATTAACTATAAACTATCTATAGTATATTACCTAGAAATATAAGGATAAGTTAAATAAATAAACTAGATACTAGAGATATACCTAAAGTATTATATTAACTAGGAATAAGATAATTAGGTATTACTATTACCCCTAGCTTAAAGAGCCTATAATACTAATATATTAGAAAGTATAAAAATATTACTATTCTATACTAACTATAATATTAAACCCTGAACTAGATTCAAACTAGTAGGAATTAAGACTTAAACTAAGTAAGCTATCCTTATAGTAGATAAAATAAAAGAATTCTATAAACAATTAGTAGAAGAGCTATAGTTTATCTAATAATAAATAAAATACTATATAGATTAAAAATAAATTAAAAGATTAATCCTTAAGAAGGGAAGTAAGGTCTAGTTACTATAAAAGAAACTAGGAATTAGAGACCCCTAAATTAAAACTATATAACTAAATAATAAGTTAAACTATAAAAAACTAAAACTATTTTAAGTTAAATAAAAAGTTTTAAAAATCAATTATAAATTAAAACTACTAGAAAAAATAAAAAGATATCTAATTTTCTATATAATACTATTTAAACTAGTATATAATAATATCCCTATAAAAGAATCTATAATAGTAGAGCTTAAAAAAGATATTTAAAAAGCTAAGAAAATCCTTAACTTAATAAATAATAATAATAGGAAAGTTAAATATTTAGTTAAATAAAAAAATTTTAAATATAGTAAAAATACTTAAAAGCTTATTAAATATTTAATAGGGAGCTAATAACTTTTTACTACATTCTACTAAAAATACCTAAAGAAACTAAGAGATCTAATAATACTAGATCTAAAAGGAAGCTCTAGTTAATCTCTAATTTAGAAATAATAGATATAATATTCTTAGTAATATCCTCCTTAGCAACCTATTCCATCCCTAGATAAATAACTTCTAATACCCTTTTCTTATAAAACTCCTTCTCCCTCTTAAAATAACTAGTATAGGATATAGTAATATTAAAAATAGTAAAGTAATAGGTAATATCTACTTTAGCCTCCTTCTCCTCTTACTCTAAATAAAACTACTCCTACTCCAGCCAATCAACTAGAAAATAAGTTAGTAAAACACTAGGATTTAAAAAAAGAAGGGAACTTACAAGTAGAATCTATAACTCCCCTAACATTATAGTTAACTTAATAAAAAGAAATATAGTACTTATAATAAAACTACTTCTCTTAGACTATATACTTATAAAGAGTATAGGAATTAAAATAGGACAAGTACTTAGGTATTTTAAAAGGATACTATTAAGAGAAAATATTATTAATAGCCTATACTAAACACTCCTAATTAATTTTAAATATAACTACCCCAGAGAAATAAGATTTAAAAATATAATTCTATATAGTTAAGAAAATAAGGGAAAAATAAATATAAATATACTTATAAAAAAAAAAAGAAATTAAAAACTAATAAATCTTTAAAGATAAAGACTAAGGAAGAGAGAAGATTATATTATAATATAGCTATAACTAGGTTATAAGGAAGTAGTATAGTATAGTAAAATTATAAGTTATATAGTTACTTTTACTAAAAAGCAACTAATCAGTTAACTTAATAAGTAACTAATCAATTATAAACCTAAGCAACTAATTAATTAACTTGAGAACTAACCTATATAGGAAAGCTTAGAAGGGAAATATCTATATAAACTATAGTTTACTTTATATATCTAGTTTATCTTTTAAGACTCTTTAGTAGTTAATTTAAGTATAACTACACCCCTATACTTAAATATATACTTCTTACCTATATCTTATAAATACTACTTAACTACCTTACTCTACTACTAATAGATAATACCTCAATCCTATTACTAGTTATATCTACCTGATATTATTAATAGGCTAGTGTTAGGATTATAATATTAAAGAGGAAAAAGAAAGGAAGATTTTTTAAGAAATTATTAAAAACTTAAAAGAAAAGGTACTCTAATAAATCCTAGAGATAATAAGGGAAAAACTAGACCCTAAATAATTAAAATAAGAGGTAGTATAATACCTATTAAATCTATAAAGTACTATTAAATAATAGTCCTACTACCTATAAACTTTAAAAGACCTTAAACTAAAATATAGGTTAAAGCTATTAAATAAGGAAAATAACTTATAAAAATAATTTAACTAGATTAGAAAAGAACTTAATAAAGAAACTAATAAGTAACTAGAGCTTATATATAACTTAGTTAATAGCTAAAAAGAAGTACTAAAGCTAAAGAAAGCTTAGTAAGTATAGTATAAAGAAATTAAAAAGTTATAATAATAGCTAGTTAGCTTATAAAGAAGGTAATATAGTA
>NW_015971857.1:0-4002 GCF_000732125.1 Scedosporium apiospermum
TACTAGTTAAAAGTAAATAAGTTTTTAAAGCTTATAAATATTATATTTAATCTCTCTAATTTTTTTAAGTTAATTATAATTATTTAATTTTTATATTTAAAGTAAATAAATAATTAAAAGAAAAACCCTTTTATATTAAAGATAGTAAAAAACTTCTTCTTATAAAATAAAATAATAATTTCCTATTAATCTAATAGTAAGTAAATATCTAATATTATAATATTATTTAATAATTTTAAATTAATAATTATATATTTTTTCTTTTTCTTATTAATTATTTTCTAAACTATAAAAGCTAAGTATATAATTAATATTAAACTAGTTTATTATTTTATCTTATTTTTAATATATAATTTATTATAAATCTTATCTAAAAAAGTATTTTCTTATCTACTTAGTAATTATTTTTTAATTATTTTTTACTAGATTTACTAGCTATCTATTAAATTAATTTATATTTTCTTATTTTCTAATATTAATATAATATTTTAATCTTTAAAAATATTATATTTATTAATTACTATTTTTATCTTTTAAATAAATAAAAAATTAATATTTAATATAATAATCTCTTTTAAAAAAGTAATTATAAATATATCTTCTAGCTTATTAATATTATATTTAAAAATATAATAATTTATATTTAAAAGTACTTTTTATATTTTTAATAAGTTTATATTTAATTTTTTAATTACTATTTTTACTTTTTTAAATTCTTATTTACTAAATCTTTTTTTAATAAAATTATTTATTTCTATAATAATATTAGCTATAATTAAATAACTAATATCCTCTTTATTAAATTTAATAATCTATTTAATATAAATACTTTTTTTAATATATACTAGTTTAATAACTATATTATTAATTATTACTATCTTAATATTTTTAGTTTTAATTACTATATTATAGATATTATTATAAAATAACTTAAAATAGTAAGTAACTTTCTATTTACCTTTTTTATTTTTAAATAAGTTAAAATAGTAAATTAAAATTATAATATTAGTAAGTATTAATAAATCGATATCTTATATAGCTACTATTTATTTTACTATCTTTTTTAATTTTAGTTTTATTAATTTAATCTTTACTTTTATATTAAAAAATAAATAAAACTTAATTTCCTTATATATTAGATTAATTATTAAATCCTAGCTTTCTAGAAAATCTATATTTATTAATAATTTAAGTTCTAGCTTACTTATTATATCTACTTTAATTATTAAATATTTAAAAATTTTAATATTATTAATTATATTAAAGATATAATAATTAAAAATAACTTTCTTAATAATTATAATCTTTAAAGTTATTTCTTTTATTAATACTAGATTTTTAAAAATTATAAACTAAATATTATATAAATATATTATAATCTATTTTTTATTTATTAATATATTATTAGCTTTTATATTATAATAGATTTAATAGCTTTCTTTTTTTAAGTTAAATTTAATAAATATCTTAATATAAGTATATCTTCTTAGTATAATTATATATAAGGTAGTAACTAAATTAATAATCTACTTACTATAGAATAAAAGTCTTTACTCTACTATTTTACCTTTTATAATATAGTATAAGTCTAATACTAATATATTATAGATTTTTTTTTCTTTTATAATTATTTATCTTTTATCTTTTTTTAAAGTTTTAATTAAGTAACTTTATAAATACTAGTAAAGTTAAATATAAAAAGTATATATTACTTTATATTTTTAATAAATAATAGTAAATTAAATCTTTTAAAATAGGAAATAATATCTAATAGAAGATAGCTTACTATCTTTATTTTATTATATCTTATAAAGATATAGTTAATTTATTTATCTTTATTATTATTATTATTTATAAAAATATAGCTTTTATACTTACTATAATTACTATTATTATTTTAAATTAATAACTTATTATTATTACTTTTTTTACTTTAAGAAATAAAATTACTTTACTTAAATTACTTTTTAATAATATTAATATTTAGGTTATTATTATAAACCTTTATTATAATATATATTTTCCTATTATTTTACTATCTTCTTTTTCTATACTACTAAAATCTATATTAAGCTAGCTTACTATCTCTTTATCTCTATTTATTATTAATCTTTTAATAAAATCTATAACTACTATTTTTATTTAGCTTACCTTATAACTAGTTAAATCTATATTTATAAGGTTAGTTTTACTAATTACTTTAATAATCTCTTTTTATAAAATATCTATCTTTACTATCTAGCTTACTTATAATTTTATTATTTAATTCCTCTTAGGCTATATTAGTATTTAATATATTAAATACTTTTTTCTATAATTATTTTATATATATAAAAGCCTTAGCTTTCTACTTAATCTTATCTATTTAATAATCTATTTTATTAGACTTCTATAATTAAAGATATATTATCTAAAGTTCTCTATTAAAGTAATTATATATTATCTCTAATTACTTAACTAATATATTAACTTTCTATATTTTTATATACTAGAGATATTTTATAATATACTATTAGATTAACTTACCTATATATATCTATTTAGTAATATAAATATTTTTTTTACTAGCTAGTTACTTTTAAGCTTAGTAGCTAATAATACTAAACTAGTATATTAGTTTAGCTATTTAGTTTTATATTAATTTATAAAGTAGTTAATTTTATTTATCTTCTAATATTAGCTTATATTATTATTCTAAAATACTATTTTATAATATTTAAAATAAGAATCTTAAAAATAAACTAGTTAAAGCTAGGTTTAATAATTTCTTAGCTTTAATAGCTTAAGTAAATAATATTATATTATAATAATAGAAATATTTTCTATCTATAAAATAGCCTTAATCTCTATATTCTTTTTTATCTATATCTAGCTATAAGAAACTAATATTTTTAATAATTTACCTACTTAACTAGTAGCTATCTTACTATTTATATTCCCCTTAGGTTACTAGCTCTATAATATTCTAGAATACTTATATTAATATATCTAAATTAAAGTTTAGCTTACTAGTTATATAATCTCTAGAAGCTATAAAGCTAGCTATTCTTAATAAAGCTTATTAACTTTCTTAGATAAGAATTAATATAGTTTTAATATCCTTAGATATAATTTACTAGCTAGCTACTATAGAATATAATAATAATAAAGTACTCTCTTAGCTATTAAATATCTATTTCTATTAATTTTACTTAATTAAAATTAGCTTTAAGTTTATATTTAAGTTAAGCTAAGAAAATAATCTTCCTCTCTACTATATAATTATTTAAAAATTATCTTACCTAGTTAAATCTAGGGGTTTAGGAGTTTATATATTAGAATATACTAGTATTTTATTTTATAAAGCTATTTTTATTTACTATCTAATATATAAAAGGTTTTCTTATAGCTATCTCTTAAAAGTTACTTCTAAAAAGCTATCTTTCAATTCTACTCTTAATTAATTAATACTTAATATAATAATACTTAATACTAGCTTATCTTTAAATATATTTATAAGTTAGTTTAGAAATTAGTTTAGAATAGTAGATAATCTTTAAATTACTAGTTACTTTTCTTTTCTCTTTAATAATATTTATTAAGATTTTTTAAAGTCTCCTATTTTACTAGTAATTAACTTTCCTTAACCTTTCTTACTTTTAGATATTTAGTTTATTCTAATATATAATTATACTAATTCCTATATATTTATTAGTTTATTTATAAGCTAGGTATAGTTTACTTATATTATTAATATCTTCCTTACTAATAGCTTTTATAAAGCTTTCTTAGCTAGTTCTAAGTTATTAATTACTTACTTATTAACTTACTTATTTACTATTTTAAAGAGAAAAGAGAGAAGAGAAGGGAAGGGGGGGTAAATAGAACCTAGGATTCTTAGAGAAACTAGATAATATTACTACTATTATAGCTTTTAGTATACTATCTAGCTATTAGATATAAGTAATAGCTTATAACTATAGAAGTAAGAAAATATAGCTTATTTACTTTAAAGGTAATATC
>NW_015971858.1:0-3867 GCF_000732125.1 Scedosporium apiospermum
AATATTAAAAAAGATATTATTAATTTTTCTAGTAATAATAATATAAAGATATATAATCTTAATACTTATAATTTTACTTTTATATTTAATAAGTATTTATTTATATATATTTAGAGTATATAGTTAGTTCTTTATAATCTATAAGAATTCTAATTTATTAATAATTATAAGTAAAATAAAATTCTTTTATATTCTATTATCTATTAAAGCTATATATATTCTTAATTTATTAAAATAACTAATACTTTTAAATAGTAAATCTATTATTTTTCTATAATATTTATTTTTTATATACTTTCTAGAAATCCTAGCTTTATTATCTAAGTAACTTCTTTAGTAATTAAGGGTATATTACTATATTATTATCTTTATAAGTTAGTTAATAGTTATTATAGCTTTCTAATTTCTTTATATTATAATTGTAGTTTTTTTCTTAGTTTAGCTATTTCTTTTCTATTATTAATTAGATCTTAGGCTAATTTTAATTATTAATAGGTTTTTTTCTATAAGTTTTATTTAACTTATTTAATTTATTTTACTAAGTTCTTTAATTTAAAGTCTTTTAGGGTCTATAAGTAGTAAGTTTATTATTTAATAGTATTTTCTAGATCTAATAAGTATTATATTACTTCCTATTCTAATTACTTTAAGTTTAGTTTTTTTTTAATTATTTTTAAGATTTATTAAAGTATTTTTTTTTCTAGTTTTTTAATAATTCCTTAAAGGATTTTCCTTTTTTCTTTTTTTTTAAATATAGTATAATAACTAATTAGTAGGGTAGTAAACTAGTTTTCTTATTCCTAGTTTATCTACTTAGATCTTCTTTAAGGCTTAGCTAATTCTTCTAGTTTAGTAAGTCTTTCTTTATTAAAACTAATCTATTCTTCTAAGTTATTAATTTACTATTAAAATTCTATATATAAGTCCTTATTATAGAGTATTTTTTTTAATTAATTAATATAATCTAGAATATTAAAGATTACTTTTTATTATCTTTAGGTTTATTTTTATATACTATAGAGATTTTCTTATTTTTTATATTATTGTAAATTAATATTCTAGAGGGTATAATATAACTAGTTAACTTACTTTTATAAATTAATTAAGTTACTTTTAAAGTTTATATTTTATTTAGTTTATATAGAGTTTTTTTTACTAGTATCTTCTTTTTTTCTTTTTTATATTTATTTTCTTTTTTCTATTACTTTAACTTATTATTATTTTCTTTATTACTAGATTTATTATTTATAGTTTTCCTATTTATTATTATAAAGTTAATATCTTATTAGTAGCTTTAATATATTCTTTTATTTTTATATTTAAGTTTTATTTTTTAAGTCTTTTTATTTAAGTTTATTTAAGCTAATTTATTTAATAAGCTTATAATATAAAATTATTTCTTTTCTTAATTTTATAAGTTTCTTAAGTTTTAGTTTATATATAGGCTATTATAGTAAATATAGTATTTAGTAATAGTAATAATATACCTTATTATAATATTATTTATAAATTAAGTTATTTAATATTAGGGTTTTATATTTTCCTAATAAGTTTTTTATAGTTTTTTTAATATAATTTTTAATTTCTAAGATCTTAGTAATTTCTTTTTACTTTATTATTTTAAAGGTTTATAACTTTTTAGAGTATTATCTTATTTTATCTTTTTTACTTTAGTAGATAATATAATTATTATTATAGTATATAGTTTATAATAGGGATTTATAGTTTACTATATTAATTTTAAATTATTAGATTTTCCTTTTAAATATTAGTTTAAATTTAATTTTCTTTTTATTAAGTTTTTTATAATTTAGTTTAAGCTTATACTTTATTTAATATTTTCTTATATAGTATTTAAATTATCTATATTTATAATATTTACTAATTTTATTTTTAAATAATTTAAAGATAATTTCTTTATTATTAGCTTCTAATTTTATAAATTTTAAATAAGTTTTTTATAATATATTATTATTATTTCTTTTTTATTTAATATTAGTAGAAGCTTAGAGTTTATAGTTCTTTATTATAGTAGTATAACTATATTTTTACTATTATTACTTATATAGTTAATTATTAATTTTAATAGCTTTTTTTATATACTTATTTAATTAAATAGATTTCTCTTCTTTATAAAGTTTATTTTTAATATCTTCTTTAAGTTTATTATAAAAGTAAGTTATTAGGGGTTTATCTTCTTAGTTAAAGTAAATAGTAATTTATTTAAATTTAGTTATATATTTAATAATAGATCTTTTTTAGCTTAGCTTTTTAAGTTATTAAATTATAGCTTATTATTTATCTAGTTTTCTAAAAGCTCCCTTTAGGGTTTTTTTAAATATTTTATAATTTTTAAAGATCTTAATAATTTTAGCTTATTATTTAGTTTTATTATTTTCTAGGTAATTTTAGAAAGTAAATTTAAATTAAGTAAGTATATCTCTTATAAGATATTAAGCTATAGTAATAATTTTATTAACTTTAATTTAAAATTAATCTTTATAATATTATAAGAAAGTTTTTATTTAAATTAAAAACTTTTATAGTTTTTATTAATTATTTTTATACTTTTTAAATATAGTAATCTTAAATTTAAATATTATAAATATAATAAGTATAGGAAAAATATTATTTTAGTAGGCTATAATATTAATATTTAATTACTAGATTATTTAATTTAGTTAAATAATCTATTATTTAATCTAGATATTAATATTTTATTACTAAGTAGTAAAGTTTTTAATATCTTTTAATTTAGTAATCTATTTTTTAATTTTAATATATATTTCTTTAATAGTAATAATATAATTATAATTATTATTAAAGTCTTTTTTAACTTCTATAGTAGATCTAGTTACTTTATATATCTTAATTTTATTATCTAATTTAGAAAAAGTTTTTTCCTTTATAAATATTATAATTCCTAAATATTAATATTACTTAATAAAGTTATTTATTAAATAAAAGTAATTAATATATTATAATCTTAATATTTTATATTTAAATTAACTATTAAAAAGTTTTAAAAAATAAATTAGATATATAGTAAAATTTATAATTTATATAAATATTTCCCTTCTAAGCTCTCCTTAGATTACTTTAGCTTACTATAATCTTATATAACCTAAATTACTTATAGATTACTATAAGTTTAGGTAATTTATTATTTCCTATAATTTTAATATACTTTTATAGTTTACTTTTTTCTATTAATTTTAACTACCTAGCCTTTTATTTTAGCTAAGTATAGCTATAATATCTTCTATCTTCTATTTCTTTTATATTTTATTTTACTTTAATATATAAAGCTATTAAATTATTACTTTTACTATTATTATTTTTAATAGAAATAGTTTCTTCTTTTAAATTATTTTCTATTAATTTCTATATATCTCTAATAATAATAAACTTTAAATTAAAACTTATTTTAATTTTCTTTCTTTTTTTAAGTTTTATTATTATAATTTAGCTTTTTAAAGCCTAAATTCTAACTTTAGTTATAGCTAATTAGATATTTTTTTTATTAAAAGCTTTAAAAACCTTTTAAAATAGCTAGTATTATATAGTAGTATATTAATTAATAAGATTAGATTAGTATATATATTCTTAAAAGTCTTTAGATTTTTTTAAAATTAATTATATTATAATAAAATTATTAAAAATTATAGAAAGTAATTAGAAAGTTAAAATAGATATTTAAAAAGTTTTAAAAATAGAAATTTTATTTTTAAAAAATTATTTTTATAATAAAATTAGTTTTTAAAAAATAAGAAAATTAAGAAAAGATTTAATTATATTTATAGACTAAAGTATTACAATTCTAATACTAACCTATTAATAGTATTAGGTAGATATAACTAGTAATAA
>NW_015971859.1:0-2020 GCF_000732125.1 Scedosporium apiospermum
TTTCCTTATTTCTTTATATTATAATTATAATTCCTTTCTTAACTTAGCTACTTCTTTTCTACTATTAATTAGATTCTAGACTAAATCTAGCTACTTACTACTTTCTATCTATAGTTCTTCTATAATCTATTAGATTTATTTTATTAAGCTTTTTAATTTAAAATTCTTTAAGTTTTATAGATAATAAGTCTATTATTTTATAATATTTTCTAGATCTAATAAATATTATATTACTTCTTATTTAAGCTATTTTAAGTTTAGTTTTCTTTTAGTTATTTCTAAGATTTACTAAAATACTTTTTCTTTTAAATTTTTAATAATTTCTTAGAGGATTTTTCTCTCTTTTTCTTCTTTAAGTATTATATAATAGCTAATTAGTAGATTAGCTAATTATTTTTCTTATTTTTAATTTACTTACTTAGTTTTTTCTTAAAACATAATTAGTTTTTCTAATTTAATAAATCTAACTTTATAGAAATTAATTTATTTATTTAAGTTATTAATTTAGTATTATAGATTATCTATAAATTTAATAATATATACCTTATAATATTAAAACTTTTTTTCTTACTATTTAGTTTAAAATTTATAATTTTAAAAAGTTTAATATAACTAATTAATTTATCCTTATAGGTTAATTAAATTACTTTTAATATCTATATTTTATTTAGCTTATATAAAATTTTTCTTATTAGTGCCCTTTTTATTTTTTTACTATACTTATTTTCCTTTTTTTATTATTTTATATTATTACTATTTTCTTTATTATTAAATTTATTATTTATAGTCCTCTTATCTAATATTATAAAGTTAGTATCTTATTAGTAATTTTATTATATTCTTTTATACTTATATTAAAACTTTATTTTTTAAGTTTTCTAACTTAGATTTAACTATATTAAGTTATTTAATAAGTTTAGTATATAAAGTTATTTTTCTTTTAGATTTTATAAGTTTTTTTATTTCTAATTTATATATAAGCTATTATAGTAAGTATAATATTTAATAATAGTAGTAATATACTTTATTATAATAATATGTATAAGATAGGTTTTCTAATATTAGAATTTTATATTTCCCTAGTAAGTTTTTTATTATTTTTTTAATATAATTTTTAATTTTAAAGATTTTAATAATTTCTTTTTATTTTATTATTTTAAAAGTTTATAGTTTTTTAAAATATTATCTAACTCTATCTTTTTTACTTTAATAGATAGTATAGTTATTATTATAATATATAGTCTATAATAGGGATTTGTAGTTAACTATATTAGTTTTAAACTATTAAGCTTTCTCTTTAGATATAAATTTTTAATTTTTCTTTTTTTTATTTTAAGATTATATTTTATTTTTATTTTAATATTTTTATATTTAATATCTATATTTATTATATAAATAATATTTACTAATCTTATTTTCTAATAACTTAAAAATAATTTTCTTATTATTAACTTTAAATTTTATAAGTTTTAAGTAAATTCCCTATAATATATTATTATTATTTCTTTTCTACTTATTATTAATAAAAGCTTAGGGCTTATAAGCTTTTATTATAGTAATATAGCTATATTTTTACTATTATTATTTATATAGCTTATTATTAATCTTAATAGCTTTTTCTATATATTTACTTAATTAAATAGGTTTTTCTTCTTTATAGAATTTATTTTTAATATTTTCTTTAAGTTTATTATAAAGGTAAGTTATTAAAGATTTATTTTCCTAGTTAAAGTAAATAGTAATCTATTTAAACTTAATTATATACTTAATAGTAGATCTTTTCTAGCTTAGCTTTTTAAATTATTAGATTATAATTTATTATTTATTTAATTTCCTAAAAGCTCTTTTAAAAGCTTTTTTAAATATCTTATAGTCTTTAAAGATCTTAATAATCTCTATTTATTATTTAATCTTATTATTTTCTAAATAGTTTTAAAGAATTAGTTTAAATTAAGTAAGTATATTACCTATAAGGTATTAAGTTATTATAGTAACTTTATTAGCTTTAATATAGAACTAT
>NW_015971859.1:3632-6778 GCF_000732125.1 Scedosporium apiospermum
GAAAAAGTTTTTTTCTTTTTTATAAATACTATAATTTTTAGATATTAGTACTATTTAATAAAGTTACTTACTAAATAAAAGTAGTTAATATATTATAATCCTAATATTAGCTTATTAATAATATTAGATAGATATAATTAATAATAGGATTAAAGTAGTTATCTATTAATAATAAAGTAAAGTAATTAAGTAATATTTATAAGATATAAATAAGAAGTATATATTTAAATATAGAAATATAATTATATTTAAATTAACTACTAGAAAATCTTAAAAGATAAACTAAATATATAGTAGAAATTATAGTTTATATAGATATTTTTCTTTTAAGCTTTTTCTAGATTACTTTAGCTTACTATAATCTTATATAATTTAGATTATATTTAAATTACTATAAGTATAAGTAATCTACTACTTTTATAATCTAATATTATTATAATCTTAATATTAGCTTATTAATAGTATTAGGTAAATATAATTAATAATAAAATTAAGGTAGTTATCTATTAATAGTAGAGTAAAATAGTTAAGTAGTATTTATAAAATAAAAATAAGAAGTATATATTTAAATATAAAAATATAATTATATTTAAATTAATTACTAGAAAGTCTTAAAAGATAAACTAGATATATAGTAAAAACTATAATTTATATAGATATTTCCCTTCTAAGCTCTCTCTAAATTACCTTAGCTTACTATAATTTTATATAATCTAGATTATATTTAGATTACTATAAATATAAATAATCTATTATTTTTATAATTTAGTATATTCCTATAATTTACTTTTTTCTACTAGCCTTAACTACTTAGCTATTCTATCTAGCTATATATAACTATAATATAATACCTTCCCTTCTTTAGTCTTTATTTTTAAAAACTTATAAGTAAATTTTCTTCTTATTAGTTTTTTATTTTATAAACTTTTTTCCTTTAATTACTTAAAATATTTTTTTTATAATTATTACTATATTTAACTATATTTATAGATCTTTTTCTAAATCTTTCTATAATTATTTAAACTTAGCTAATATAATTAAGTTACTAGATATTAAGATTAAAATATTATATATATATTATTTTAAAAATAATAAAATATATATAATAAGTAAAAGGTCCTCTTAGTATATAGAATATATATAGTAAAGCTAGTTATATAATAAAGTTTATATAGCCTCTATATATAAGTTCTTATCTTTTCTTAAATCTATATCCTAATTACTAATTACTTTTCTAATTACCTATTTCTTATAAGAATAGAGAAAACTAAAAAAGGAAGAAGCTAAAATAGAGAAGGTATTATTTATCTTTTAGATATAGCTATTAATAGTAGTAAATTATTTAATATATATCTATTAAATAAAAAAGAATATTAAAGTAAAAAGTTCTAAGATATTTAAAAAAGGGATTTAGAATTTAAATAAAAAAGATAGTATCTACTTTTCTATTTAGAAGTCTTATATAATAGAAGATCTTTAGTTTTTTAGGGTTTCTAATTCTATTAACTAGTTTTTACTAGATTTAAAGGATAATTTTATAAATTTAAGTCTTTTAGTTAGTCTAGATTTTTCTAATAAAATATAGTAAGAAATTATTAGCTTTTTATTAAATATTTAATAAGCTTTTAAGTATTTTTACTATATTTAAAATTTTTTTATTTAACTAGATATTTAATTTTCCTATTATTATTATTTATTAAATTAAGAATTTTCTTAATATCTTAAATATCTTCTTTAAATTTAATTATTATAGACTTTTCTATAGGTATATTATTATATATAAATTTAAGTAATACTATATAAAAAATTAAATATCTTTTTATTTTTTCTAGTAATTCTAGCTTATAATTTACTTTTAAAACTTTTTATTTAATTAGGAATAGTTTTAGTTTCTTATAATCTAATTTATTACTTAATTATATAGTTTTAATTTAGAAGTCTTTAATTTCTAATTTTTTTTATAGTAACTAGACTTTATTTCCCCTCTTAAGGGTTAGTCTTTTAACCTATTTCTAGTTTATATAATACTTTATTTACTATTAAATAAATTATAGTTTTTCTACTAACTACTTATAAAGTTCCTTTATTTTATCTACTATAAGGATAGCTTATTTAGCTTAAGTTTTAATTTCTACTAATTTAAATCCTACTTAAAATTTAATATTATAGTTAATATAGAATAGTAATATCTTTATATTTTCTAATATATTAATATTATAAGTTCTTTAAACTAGAAATAATAATAATACCTAGTTATCTTATTTTTAGTTAATATAATATCTTAGATATATCTCTAATATCTAATTTATTTACTTAATTTATCCTTATATCTCTAGGTAATATATTATAAATAGTTTATAGTTAATTTCTATTCTATTTATTAAGCTTTACTAAAATTTTAAGATAAATAGTAATCCTCTATTAAAATTAATTTCCTCTAGTAGGTTATAGTTTACTATTACTATTTATAGGAATAGTTTAGTAAACTATAGTACTTATATTACTTTATTATAAAGTATAAAGTAAATATACTTTATAAGCTAGTCTATTACTACTATAATACTATTATATTTAATCTTTATAGCAAAATCTTTTAATAGTAGTAGTTTAATAATAAAGTTAATAGTAATCTTTTACTATAATACTTTAAATATTAATATTAATTATAGCTTCCTATATAATTTATATTATAAAGCCTTATTTTTAGTATAATATATATATTATTTAAAAGTCTTTTCTATTATTATAGAGCTTATCTTATAATAATAAAGCTATTTAAAAATTTATTATATTTACTTTAAATTAAGGTATCTATATAGGGGTAACTTATAGATCCCCTTAAAAATATCTTTAGCTAGTTATTTAAATATTATAATTCTCTTATTATATTTCCATATTCTATATTTCTTCTTAGTATCTAAGTAGTTAGTAGGTAACTTCTAATATCCTAGATCTAGGCCTTAGTAGTAGTCCTTAATCTTTTACAATAGTTCTAATTTTATTTTAACTTAGTATATAACTATAATTTATTATAGGTTTCCTTTTTTATTATAATATAGTATTATTTATACTTCCTTTAATATTTTCTAAAAGTAGTTAAGGTATTTACTAAGAGTATCTACTTATCTATTCTCCTTCCCTTTAAT
>NW_015971859.1:7883-10809 GCF_000732125.1 Scedosporium apiospermum
TTTTTCTAATAAAATATAGTAAGAAATTATTAGCTTTTTATTAAATATTTAATAAGCTTTTAAGTATTTTTACTATATTTAAAATTTTTTTATTTAACTAGATATTTAATTTTCCTATTATTATTATTTATTAAATTAAGAATTTTCTTAATATCTTAAATATCTTCTTTAAATTTAATTATTATAGACTTTTCTATAGGTATATTATTATATATAAATTTAAGTAATACTATATAAAAAATTAAATATCTTTTTATTTTTTCTAGTAATTCTAGCTTATAATTTACTTTTAAAACTTTTTATTTAATTAGGAATAGTTTTAGTTTCTTATAATCTAATTTATTACTTAATTATATAGTTTTAATTTAGAAGTCTTTAATTTCTAATTTTTTTTATAGTAACTAGACTTTATTTCCCCTCTTAAGGGTTAGTCTTTTAACCTATTTCTAGTTTATATAATACTTTATTTACTATTAAATAAATTATAGTTTTTCTACTAACTACTTATAAAGTTCCTTTATTTTATCTACTATAAGGATAGCTTATTTAGCTTAAGTTTTAATTTCTACTAATTTAAATCCTACTTAAAATTTAATATTATAGTTAATATAGAATAGTAATATCTTTATATTTTCTAATATATTAATATTATAAGTTCTTTAAACTAGAAATAATAATAATACCTAGTTATCTTATTTTTAGTTAATATAATATCTTAGATATATCTCTAATATCTAATTTATTTACTTAATTTATCCTTATATCTCTAGGTAATATATTATAAATAGTTTATAGTTAATTTCTATTCTATTTATTAAGCTTTACTAAAATTTTAAGATAAATAGTAATCCTCTATTAAAATTAATTTCCTCTAGTAGGTTATAGTTTACTATTACTATTTATAGGAATAGTTTAGTAAACTATAGTACTTATATTACTTTATTATAAAGTATAAAGTAAATATACTTTATAAGCTAGTCTATTACTACTATAATACTATTATATTTAATCTTTATAGCAAAATCTTTTAATAGTAGTAGTTTAATAATAAAGTTAATAGTAATCTTTTACTATAATACTTTAAATATTAATATTAATTATAGCTTCCTATATAATTTATATTATAAAGCCTTATTTTTAGTATAATATATATATTATTTAAAAGTCTTTTCTATTATTATAGAGCTTATCTTATAATAATAAAGCTATTTAAAAATTTATTATATTTACTTTAAATTAAGGTATCTATATAGGGGTAACTTATAGATCCCCTTAAAAATATCTTTAGCTAGTTATTTAAATATTATAATTCTCTTATTATATTTCCATATTCTATATTTCTTCTTAGTATCTAAGTAGTTAGTAGGTAACTTCTAATATCCTAGATCTAGGCCTTAGTAGTAGTCCTTAATCTTTTACAATAGTTCTAATTTTATTTTAACTTAGTATATAACTATAATTTATTATAGGTTTCCTTTTTTATTATAATATAGTATTATTTATACTTCCTTTAATATTTTCTAAAAGTAGTTAAGGTATTTACTAAGAGTATCTACTTATCTATTCTCCTTCCCTTTAATATATATAATTTTAAAATTATATTCTAATAGTTCTTTAACCTAATATACCTATTATTAATTAAACTCCTTAGTTATAGTAAATTCTATAAGGTTCTTATAGTCTAAGTAGATAATAATAGGGTACTTAGTACTTATTAAGTAGTACCTCTATTCTTTAAATACTTTAATAATAGCTATTAACTCCTTATTAGGTATTCTATAGCATAGCTCAGGTCTACTAAATTTCTTTAACATAAATATTATAAGATAGAATTTACTATTCTTATCTTACTATCTTAGTTATATTCTTAAACTATAGTCTAATATATCTATTTCTAGTTTAAAGGGTTTTAAGAAGTCTACTTAGTAGAGTATAGGTTATTTATATATAGCTTACTTAGTTTTTTAAAATATTTTCTATTTCTTAGGTTTTTATTTAAATAGATTATCTTTTTTAATAAGTTTTATAAAAGCTTATATATTAATATTATAGCCTCCTAAAAACCTCCTATAGAAGTTAAAAAATCTAAGGAATCTTTTAATTTTAGTAATATTTATTAGTACTAGTTATTCTAGGATAGCCTTAACTTTTAATTTTTATATTTAGATTTTCCTTAATTAAATTATATATTTAAGGAAATCTACTTATTATCTATAAAACTTATATTTAGATAGTTTTACTAATAAATTTACTTTCTATAACTTTTAGAAAATTTTATATATATATTTCTTATATTCTTTAAAAATACTTAAATAAATAAGGATATTATTAAAGTATACTATTATAAAGTTATCTAAATATTTTTATAGTATATAATTAATTATTATTTAAAAGCTTATAAAAGTATTAGTAAGTCTAAAAAGTATAACTAAGTATTTAAAGTACTTTAAATATATCCTAAAGGTAGTTTTCTACTTATTATTTTCTTTAATATAGATTAGATTATATATTCCTTTTAAATCTAAAATTATAAATTACTATATTCTCTAGAGCCTGTCTTATAGTTTAGAAATTAGGGGTAGTAGATATTAGTTCTTAATAGTAATATTATTTAGCTATTAATAGTCTATATATATCTATAATTTACTATTCTTCTTAAATATAAAGAAAATAGAATATCTAGCTAGTAATATTAATAATTAGATATATCCTTTCTTTAATATTTCTCTAATATATTCTCTTAGAGCCTAGAATTATATTTTATTAAGGTTATAGATAAATATAAACTTAGGTTATATACCTTCTTTTAAGGGTATTTTATAATCTTACTAGCTATATTCTAGTAATCTAGTATCTAATTCTTTAGTAAATATTTTACTATATTTTTAGTATTTTTTTAGTATATATTATAATATCTTATCTATTA
>NW_015971859.1:12959-14992 GCF_000732125.1 Scedosporium apiospermum
CTATTATCTTTTTATAATATTTATTTTTTATATATTTCCTAAGGATCTTAGTTTTATTATTTAGATAACTTCTTTAGTAACTAATAGTATATTACTATATTATTATCTTTATAAGTTAGTTAGTTATTATTATAGCTTTCTTATTTTTTTATATTATAATTATAGGTTTTTTCTTAGTTTAGCTATCTCTTCCTTACTATTAATTAAGTCTTAAGTTAATACTAGTTATTTATAAATTTCTTTTTATAAGTTTTATTTAATTTATTTAATTTATCTTATTAAGTTTTTTAATTTAAGGTCTTTTAGAGTCTATAAATAATAAGTCTATTATTTAATAATATTTTTTAAATCTAATAGGTATTATACTACTTCTTATTCTAACTATTTTAAGTCTAGCTCTCTTTTAGTTATTTTTAGAATTTATTAAAGTATTTCTTTTTCTAGGTTTTTAATAATTTCCTAGAGGATTTTTCTTTTTTCTTTTTCTTTAAATATATTATAGTAGTTAATTAATAGGGTAGTAAACTATTCCTCTTATTTTTAATTTATTTACCTAGATCCTTCCTAGAACTTAGCTAATTTTTCTAATTTAGTAAGCCTTTCTTTATTAAAACTAATATACTCTTCTAAGTTATTAATTTACTATTAAAATTCTACTTATAGGTTTTTACTATAGAATATCTTTTCTAATTAGTTAATATAATCTAAAGTATTAAAGATAACTTTTTATTACTTTTAGGTTTGTTCTTAAATATTATAAATATCCTTTTCTCTTATATTTTACTATAAATTAGTAATTTAGAAAATATAATATAATTAATTAACTTATCTTTATAAGTTAATTAGGTTATTTTTAATATTTATATTTTACTTTACTTAGGTAAAGCTCTTCTTACTTATTCCTTCTTTACTTTTTTTTTATACTTATTTTCTTCTTTTTATAGCTTTAGACTACTATTATTTTCTTTATTATTAAACTTATTACTTATAGTCTTCTTATCTATTATTATAAATTTAATATCTTATTAGTAATTTTAATATATTCTTTTATATCTATATTTATAGATCTTCTAACTTAAGTCTATTTAAATTAAGTTATTTAATAAATCTAGTATATAAAATTATTTTTTTTTTAAACTTTATAAGTTTCTTTAGTTTTAATTTATATATAGACTATTATAGTAAGTATAATATCTAATAGTAATAGTAATATACTTCTTTATAGTACTATTTATAGGATAGGTCCTCTAATATTAAAGTTTTAAAGGTTTCTAATATAGTCTTTATAGTTTCTTTAATATAATTTTTAATTTCTAAGATTTTAATAATCTTTTTTTACTTTATTATTTAAAAGGTTTATAGTTTTTTAAAATACTATCCTACTCTTTCTTTTTTACTTTAGTAGATAGTATACTTATTATTATAATATATAATCTATAATAGGGATTTATAATTAACTATATTAGCTCTAAATTATTATATCTTCTCTTTTAATATTAGTTTAAATTTAACTTTCTTTTTATTAAGCTTTTTATAGCCTAGCTTAAGCTTATATTTTATTTAATATTCCCTTATATAATATCTAAATTATCTATATTTATAATATTTACTAATTTTATTTTTAAAGGATTTAAAAATAATATTCTTATTATTAGCTTCTAATTCTATAGGCTTTAAATAGGTTTTTTATAATATATTACTATTATTTCTCTTTTACTTACTATTAGTAGGGGCCTATAGCTTATAGGCCTTTATTATAGTTATATAGCTATATTTTTACTATTATTATTTATATAGTTAATTATTAATTTTAATAGCCTTTTCTATATATTTATTTAACTAAGTAAGTTTTTCTTTTTTATAAAGTTTATTCTTAATATCTTCTTTAAGTTTATTATAGAAGTAAATTATTAGGGGTTTATTTCTTTAGTTAAGGTAAGTAGTGATCTACTTAAACTTAATTATATACTTAGTAATAGATCTTTTCTAGTTTAATTTTTTAAGTTATTAAATTATAGTTTATTATTTATCTA
>NW_015971859.1:15591-20007 GCF_000732125.1 Scedosporium apiospermum
ATTTACTATTTAATCTAGATATTAATATCTTATTACTAGGTAATAAAGCCCTTAGTATTTTTTATATTAGTAATCTATTTTTTAATCTTAATATATACTTTCTTAATAGTAATAATATAATTATAATTATTATTAAAGTCTTTATTAACTTTTATAATAAATTTAGTTATTTTATATATTTTAATTTTATTATCTAATTTAAAAAAAGTCTTTTCCTTTATAGATATTATAATTCCTAAATATTAATATTATTTAATAAAATTACTTATTAAATAGAAGTAATTAATATATTATAATCTTAATATTAGCTTATTAATAGTATTAAGTAGATATAACTAGTAATAAGATTAAGATAGTTATCTATTAGTAGTAGAATAAGGTAGTTAAATAGTATTTATAAGATAAAAGTAAGAAGTATATATTTAAATATAGAAATATAATTATACTTAAATTAACTACTAGAAAGTCTTAAAAGATAAACTAGATATATAATAGAGACTATAGTTTATATAGATATTTCTTTTTTAAGCTCTTTCTAGATTATTTTAGCTTATTATAATCCTATATAATCTAGATTATACTTAGATTACTATAAGTATAAGTAATCTACTACTTCTATAACCTAGTATATTCTTATAGTTTACCCTTTTTTACTAGCTTTAACTACTTAGCTATTCTATCTAGCTATATGTAGCTATAATAAGTATATTCCTATAGTTTACTCTTTTCTACTAGCTTTAACTACTTAATTATTCTGTCTAGCTATATATAGCTATAATATAGAAAAGGCTTCTTTTATTAATTATTAGCTAAGAATATAATTTTTAATAATTATTTTTAAAATACCTTATTTTTTAATTACCTAAGTAGTTAATATCTTATTTATAATAGCTTTAAAGGTATCTTAAAGGTTATTTTTAATATATAACTTTATTTTTAGTAGGAAAAGCTAGATACTAAATTTAAAGTAGATTAAAATTAGAATAGTTAAGGAATTATAGTTAGAATATAGGAAATATTGAAATAGTAGTATAGAATTTGGGGTAGCTGAAAGTGGGGGGTGGCCGAAAGGGGGGGGTCTAATTTAGCTCGGGCTAAAAGATATAGAAGAGGATCAGAGCAATATTCAGTAAAAAGGACCTAGATATAATGATAACTTCTATAAACACTCATATGTTAACGTTGAGCCTTTAAATAATATCTTCACAAAGGTTCTAACAACCCCCGTATCTTCAACCACAAGAGAAGACACAGAAGATACTGACTCATTTCCAGAGATTCTATCCGGAGCCAGACAGAGCAAATATCCTTGATATCTCAAAATATCACGGCGAGCTTGCGGGCCAATAACGTTCAATGCGATGCCATCCGCGACGAAGTGGGCGAGGTCCGAACTGCTCTCAATACGTTAAGTATCTAGCAAGGCGAACAGTTGAAGAAAATCGCGTCTGCGGCCGATACTGCTCTTTCGAGGATGGATTCCCAACTTCAGACGATTGTCTCGACACTCCAACAGTCGGGAGCTCGACTGACCGAAGAGCAACAGACACAAGATATGCTGAAGCTTATTCTGAACGCCGTGCAATCTCTTCAATCAGCATCTTCCACCTCGGAGCACGCACCAAACAAGATATCAGGCCAAGAAGAGGAAAAAGTTTCAGCGCATCAGAATGTAGCTAGTGATTCCCCTGGGAACCGCACCCCACCCCATTCGGCTCTGCCAAGGGGGGGCTTCTCGGGCCAGGTACTCGGTGACGTTGAACTTATCGATAGCATTGACAGGCTTCGAAAACTTGTGGATCGTCAAGGGTGTACAGTCATGGCCGAGAGTGTTGAAGACGTGATAGATGATCTCCAAGCAGTCCTCAAGGCCGCACAAGACCTCAGCAGGCAAACTCTGAGTTTTCGAAGCTTAAAAAGGTCCAGGGGTTCGGTTGCGTCTGCCAAGTCGTTGTCTATCAACGAATTAGGTGAGTTAAACTTTGAATCTCTAATTTGCTTCCAGTGCATATTTCCTTGTCTCGAGGCTAACGTATATCTTACCCAGCGCGCGGACAGATCTCTGGTCGCGTCACTGAACAGGACTGTACCTGGGAGGAGTATGATACCGGAAACGGGACCCTTAGATTTTGCAGAAAAAGGAGACGAATCACCCACTCTCACACACGAGAAGATGGACGACAAGACTTGGAGCAGTCCATCAACAAATTATTCTATCTCCCTCCCCAGCGGACGGGCGAAATGTTGATTGCTACGATAGAACTCGAAGATCGACCGGATGGAACCTTTTCTTCAATACCGCGGCTCACAGTTAATAGAGTTTTGCCAAGAGACTCGTTAGTCTTCGACCTTGTTCGTGGTGGGGAGCTGAAGGAGTTCCAAGGGCTTCTACGGGATGGGGAAGCGTCTCTTAGGGATCATGACGAGTTGGGCAACTCTCTTCTTGCTGTGAGCGCGCCAAATGATTCTCGCCTTCTTCATGAACCCGGCGCTAATAAAGGGTTCCAGATAGCCGTCCATTGGGCCCAGCCCGAAATGTGCCGGTTCCTCCTCTCTCATAATGCTAGTGTTGACGTACATTATTTTGACGAGGGCGACGAGGAGAGCTGGACAGAACCACTGCTAACGGTTGCAGGATGTAGATATGGAAATGAGTTCGAGGTGGAGGGAGGATACCCTCGGGAAGTTTTCGAATGCCGAAAATTACTTCTGGATGCCGGGGCTGACCCAACGGATGATACGGATGACGCCCCGTCTGGATTTACGGGCGCATGCCACCAGAGCACTTTGGTAGGGTTGCCTGGATGGGAATATTAGGGAGTTTCCTTGGTGTGGACACAGACTGACATTGGTGGCTGCAGGAAACGATTAAACTGATCCTTGATCGGGCTAGGTGGTTCGAGCCGGTGAAGCAATTCGACCAACTCGGGGTAACCCCTCTACTCATATCTTGTGACTACGTGGGGACCGAGCCCCCGAAGCCGATTTTGGCTTTGCTCCTTGAAAATGGTGCAAAAATCACGGAGGTCGACGATTTGGGCCAGGGTTGTTTGCATTACTACTTGATGCATTTGGATAGGTCCACTGACCAGAGAAACGGGAATATTTCAGTGATCTCCGAAGAGAGGGTAAAGCACGATCGAGAAGCGCTTGTCTATTTAATAGAAAAAGGCGCCGACGTCCAAGCAACGGACAATCTGGGATTTTCAGTGTCTCACAAAGTATATACATATCCGCTAGACAGGAGCGATCTTCGCCGCCGTGTCAGGTATGGTAGCTACTCTCGTGATATTTGGGATTTCGCGCTTGTCATCTGCGGTTA
The DNA here is from genome assembly GCF_000732125.1 of Scedosporium apiospermum. Classification (NCBI taxonomy): domain Eukaryota; kingdom Fungi; phylum Ascomycota; class Sordariomycetes; order Microascales; family Microascaceae; genus Scedosporium; species Scedosporium apiospermum. Next base: position 18,914 of record NW_015971859.1, read on the forward strand.
TGACGTTTTCGCAATCCGGGGCAGGTTTCGAAGAGTGGGATGGTATACGCCATATTATACGACAGACAACTTTCGCAAGCTTTGGCAGGGTTGCGAGCACTTATGCCCCTACGCTGAGGACCTGGAGGGCGATATGCGGGACGGTACCGGTGGTACTGAGAGCTGCTGTTCTTGGAAGAGTAGCTGCCATGGGCGATTGGACAATGACGATGATGGTCTCAATCGCTGCAATAGGCACGGCCACTTCTTAGCTTGCGGGTGTCATGATGACGAAGACGATGTCGACCCTGACGACGACGATGGGCGAGAGTGCTGCAGACTCTGCGGATGGCATCGTTGCTGCCGTGATCCTATCTGCGCTTGCCAGCCTAAATTTGATTGTTTGGGTTCCAATGGCGAACCCAATATGGAGTCGGATGAGGATGAGGATGTCGCATCGGACACAGATTCAAACGACAATTAGCCGGGGTCAGACAGTTCCACAGGAGCAGAAGAAAAGAAGGAAGCAGGCGAAGGGGGGCAAACTAAAGAAGGTAGCTCTAGAGAGACCATTACGACAAGAATTTCCAGAGGCGTATCATCTTCCATCTCCTACGAGCAAGAATCATGGGGGCAAAGCCAAGAACAAGTCGAAGCCGAGGATGTCTATATGATACCTGCGATTCATTTAGAAAATCCCTGGGATAACTCGATTTAACCAGGGACTAAGATATAGCTCTAGATATAAGTTGGACCCCCCACTTTCGGCCACCCCCCCCTTTCGGCTACCCTTTTCCTATATAAAATAGTAATTTGTAGAAGTCTATATCTCTACTAATCCTATATATATAATAATAAAATTTTATATATAGCTTCTTTTTATAATTATTAATAAGAGGGAAAATATAAACTTAAAATTTAGTAAAAGGGTAATATATAATAAATAATTAAAGAATTATTATAATCCTAATATTAAGGTTTTATATATTAAATAGGTATAGCTAGTATTAAGGTTAAAGGAACCTATTATAAAGTAAGTAAAGTAGTTAAGTAATATTTATAAGATATTAATAAGAAATATATATTTAAGTATAAAGGTATAGTTATATTTAAAT
>NW_015971860.1:0-1199 GCF_000732125.1 Scedosporium apiospermum
ATTATTATCTTTAAAAATAATAAGAATTTTTATTTTTAATTATAAGTTAAGTAATAAAGTATTAGTTTTTAAAATATTATTTAGGTATATAGCTTCTTTAGTAGCTTCTTTTAAGCTTATATATTTAGCTTTAGTTATACTTAATACAACTATTTTTTGTAAACAACTAAGCTAGAAAATAAGGTTATTATTTCCTAATATAAAAATATAACCAGTTATAGATCTTCTATTATCTAGGTTATTAGCGTAATCTAAGTTACATTAACCTTTTATATATAGATCTATAAGGTCTAATTTCTTATAATTTAACCTAATATTAGGATATTTTACTAAATAACTTTATATTTTATCTAATTCATTCCAGTAAATTTTCGAAAGGTTATTTATATACTAGGCTAATCGGCCTACTAGATATGCTATATCTAGCCTTGTTTTTATAGATAAGTATAATAATGACCCTATTTGTTGCTGAAATAATAGAATTTCTTTATTTTTAGCTAAAGTTTCTAATTTTTTAAGTTTTATTCTTAGTATATATAGTGTATTGCATGGTTTTAAGTTATTTTTATTAAATTTTAATAATAAGTTTTTTGTATATTTAGTTTGGTGTATTATAATAGATTCTTTAGTTCTTTTTATTTCTAGCCCTAGAAAAACATTTATTTCACCTAAAAATTGAATTTTTAACATTTTTAAGACTTCTTTTATTATATTTTCAATTTCTATTTTATTAGGTCTAATAACAATTAAGTCATCAATATATATAAGTATAGTTATTTTTAGTTTTTTATATATAAGAACACTATCATCATATAGAAATATTTTAAATCCTAGTTTTTAAAATATTTTAGATAGGAATATATACTATAGTCTAGGTAACTATTTTAACTTATATAGGGCCTTATTTAGTTTTAATTTTATATTAGGAAATTTTTCTTTTAATTCTTTTATAGAAGGATATATTAGTTTAAAACTATTAGGAATTTTTATATATATTTCCTTATCTATATTAGAATATATAAAGGCATTCTTAATATTATATTGTATAATATTCTAGTTATAAGTTATAGAAATATTAGAAAAATTCTATATGTTTCTGGTCTATATATAATAGTAAATATATTAAGATAATCGAGTCCTAGAACTTGATTATAACCTTGTACTACTAATTGTGACTTATATCTTATAGGTTTATTATT
>NW_015971860.1:3815-6376 GCF_000732125.1 Scedosporium apiospermum
TTTATTAGTTTTTTATTTTATAAAAATATTTTTAAAAGTATTATTTACTTCTAAATAATTTTCCTATTCTATATCTATATCTAATTTTTTAGTATTACAAATTTCTTCTAGTAATTGATTTCATTAGTTTATAGCTCTAAAAGAGCTATTTTTATTTAAATTAATTATAAAAACAAGAATTTCTTTATTAGAAAAATCTTTATTTTTAGAAGAATAAAAATTTTTTTTATATTAGAATTAAAAACTTCTTTATCTTCTTTTTCTTCTTTTTCTTATTTTTTTAGAAGGTTTTTTATTTTAGTTTTTATTTTTTCCAACCCTAGTTTTATCCTACAAAGCTAGGGCTTTCAAAGGAAATAAAAACTAGTAATTAGGCTCTATATAGCCTATTTTTTTACAGTTTTTACAGAAGGTACTCTTAGTTTATTTCTAAGGTTTTTTCTCTTTATAACTTTTAGTTAAAAAGGTTTTTTTATTATTTTTTTTTCTTTTTATTTCATCTATAATATTAGATAAAAGTATTTTAAGTATATATAATTTTAGGTCTTTTCATAGACTTTAGGTTATATTAGATGTAAACCCTTTAAAAGAGTTATCTAAGTTATATAAAACCTAAGCTATAATAACCTTTTTAGGTAGCCTAATATCTCTAGATTTTAATTCTAGATTAATTTCTTTAACTTTACTTAAAAACTCTTCTATATTATTAAAAGAGTCAATAGTAAAGTTAAAAAAATTCCTTTATAGTAAGGAATTTAAAAGAAAACCCTTTTAGGTTATAAAGTTTTTCTAATTCTTCCTATACTATATAGGAATTCTTAGATTTTTAGATATAAATAAGTAAGCCATCATCACATAATAGCTGAATTTCAGCCAATAACCACTTATATTTCATTTTTAGTTCTTCTAATTAGTTTTCAGTAGGTAGTTTTTCAATAGTTGAAAATAATCCTTCTTTTATAAGGTATATAGTAGCTCGAATTTTCCAAGTCTAGTAATTCTTTGTTCTCTTAAGCTTAGGGAGTTAAAAAATCGACTTAGTAGCTATTTTAGGTTTTTAGAAGGTTTTATTTTTATAAAAAAATTATAAAAGGGTTTTTTATAAAGAAAAAGTATAAAAGGTTTTTTCTAGTTTAATATTAAGCTTTTATGAAGAAGGTTTTTAAAAGAAGAATAAAAAGTTAGTTAAAAAGGTTTTCTTTTTAAAAGAAAAGAAAAAAAAGTAAAAATAAAAAGATAATAAGAAGTTTTTCCTTTATATAAAAGGAAAATAAAGATAAGTTAATTTTTTTAAAGTAATTATAAGATAGAAAGTAGAGTAAAATAAGATCATAATATATTAAAGTTATAAAAGATTCTAAAAATTAAAAAAAATAATAATTATAAAACTATTAGAATTTTAAAGGAATAAAGAAGTTAAAAAGGAAAATAATTATATAAAAACAGTTATTATATTAGAATTATATATAAGGAAGTCTTTATTCTTCTATTTCTTTTCCTAGAAAGAGAGAGAGGAATCTAGGTCTATATATAATTATCTTTCTTCCTCCTTTAGGTCGAAAGGTAACTTAGTTACTTTTTACATGCCTTCCGCCTTCCTAGTTTTAGTTTCTCAGGGTTCTGAGAATTGTTTTTTAGAACTTGTTTTTTAGTTCTGAAAACCCGGAAACTTATTTTTTTCTGGGTTCTGGAAGTCTAGAAACTTCTTTATATTCCAGAAGTCTAGAAACTTTTTCGTATTTTAGAAGTCCGAAAACTTCTTCGTATTCTAGAAGTCTGAAAACTTCTTTATATTTTAGAAGTCTAGAAACTTTTTTGTATTTCGTACTAGTTTCTTAGTTCTAGGCTAGTTTCTTGGGTCCAGGCTGGTTTCTTAGTTCCAGGCTGGTTTCTAGGCTGGTTTCCTCTAGGCTGGTTTCTTTTAATAAAGAAATAGAAAAATAGTTTTCTTTTTAATAAGTTAATTTTTATTTAAATATAATAATATATAAACCTATATAATTTAAAGTTTACTTAAATTTAATATTTATTTTATTTATAGTTTTAACTATAATATTAGTATTTAAATTAAAGTTAAGTTTTTAATATATTAAGCTAAGGTAGGTAATAAATATTATCTATACTATACTCTTATATAAAGTAAAGAGTAAGCTTTTCTATATTATTAATTAGTTTATCTATCTTATTATTAGTTTTAAATTTTTTTAATTATAAAATAAGCTTAGAAGAAGATTTAATAATAATATATTTAGTAAGAAGGGGTATTATAAGCTATTTAAAAGTAAACTCTTATATTAAAACTAACTAATTATCTATTTTTTAAACTAGAACTATATATAATATACTATAATAATACTAATCTTATATATTAGTCTCTACTTTTTTAATTATAATAACTATTATAATTTTAACTAATTAATTTATAATTATAATTTTTAATTTAGTATTAATATAATATTTAATTATCTTAATATAATTAATATAATCTTTTAAAAATACTATCTATAAGTTTTAATATTTTTATTTCTTAATAATAATTATATTTTTATATTTACTAACTA
>NW_015971860.1:8203-16282 GCF_000732125.1 Scedosporium apiospermum
CTACTTTATATTTTAGAAGTCTAGAAACTTTTTTGTATTTCGTACTAGTTTCTTAGTTCTAGGCTAGTTTCTTGGGTCCAGGCTGGTTTCTTAGTTCCAGGCTGGTTTCTAGGCTGGTTTCCTCTAGGCTGGTTTCTTTTAATAAAGAAATAGAAAAATAGTTTTCTTTTTAATAAGTTAATTTTTATTTAAATATAATAATATATAAACCTATATAATTTAAAGTTTACTTAAATTTAATATTTATTTTATTTATAGTTTTAACTATAATATTAGTATTTAAATTAAAGTTAAGTTTTTAATATATTAAGCTAAGGTAGGTAATAAATATTATCTATACTATACTCTTATATAAAGTAAAGAGTAAGCTTTTCTATATTATTAATTAGTTTATCTATCTTATTATTAGTTTTAAATTTTTTTAATTATAAAATAAGCTTAGAAGAAGATTTAATAATAATATATTTAGTAAGAAGGGGTATTATAAGCTATTTAAAAGTAAACTCTTATATTAAAACTAACTAATTATCTATTTTTTAAACTAGAACTATATATAATATACTATAATAATACTAATCTTATATATTAGTCTCTACTTTTTTAATTATAATAACTATTATAATTTTAACTAATTAATTTATAATTATAATTTTTAATTTAGTATTAATATAATATTTAATTATCTTAATATAATTAATATAATCTTTTAAAAATACTATCTATAAGTTTTAATATTTTTATTTCTTAATAATAATTATATTTTTATATTTACTAACTAGGACTCTCTATAAAGGGGCTGCGCCCTATAGGAGTAGGGGGCTGGCTTGGTGCTAGCTGGAGACATTCCCCCCCTCCCTGGAGGCGGTGGCCGCTAGCATAGTGGCGGCTCTACTACTTAGTAGCTGCGGCTGCTAGTAGCTAGAACTAGCCTCTACTTTAGTTATCTAGGAATAGTGCTACCTATAGGCAAATAGCACCTGCTATATGTAAGCATAGGTTCCTGCAGGTTCTACTATAGTAGATAAGGAAGGCTTACTTATTACTTCTATAATCTAGTTTCTTCTTTTCTTAGTTTATTAAATAATTCTACTATTTCTTTTACTTATAGGGATATATTAATAAGAATATTTTATATTCTATAATATATTATTTAATTTTATATTATTAGATATTAGATATAATAGAAGAGTAACTTTATACTAAGCTACTATTATAATTACTAATACTAGATCTTTAAATCTAGTAAGTAAGCTATACTCTCCTTAAAAATAGTAAATTTATTTAATTAATTTAGTAAGTAGTTATTATAGCTTAAGCTATTAGTACTTTTAGTATATTTCTACTTAGTATAGTAACCTTTCTCCTATTTAGATTAGAAAACTAAAAGCTTCCTATTAATATTTTTACTAGTATTACTTTAGAGAATTAGGTTAAGTAAAAAATATTATTATAGCTAAAGTAAGATAGTAAGCTAAATATATTCTACCCCTTTTTAAATTATTTTCTTATTAAATATAAAATTAATAGTTTTATAGAGCTAATTAGCTTTAATAAAGTAATATAATATATTATAATAGATATAATCTTAAAAGATAAATAATAATAGATCTATTTCTTCTAAGCTATTAGTAGCTTATATAATAATTTTAATTTTATAGATTTTATCTAATACCTTATCTAGATATTTAGAAATATTTAGATATAACTAGATATATAAAACTATCTTTATAAACTAATATAAAAAGATAGTTAATAATTTTCCTAGTTTCTTTTAAAATTTAAAGAGATCTTTATCTAAATAAGTAATATAGGCTAGGATAATAGATCTTACCTTTTATAGTTATAGAATATATTATCTTTAAGTTTTACTATTTAATTAATTATAATATAGATATTAATAGATTATAATAAGTTTATTATTAGATTCTATTTTATTATTTAAGCTTATAAGTAGACCCTAGCCTTCTAAGCTCTATATAGGAAATAGCTTTACTTTCTAAGAAATAGTCTATACCCCCTAAGTATAAGCTTACTACTATATTACTTTACTAGGCTTTTTAAAAAAAACTAATCTTTATTAATAAACTTAAATAAAAATATTTAAATAAAAATAACTTATATTTTAAATAAAGATATTAGCTAGTATTATAATAGTAGTTATACTAACTTAAAAGCTAAAAGAGCTAGATAGGTCTTAAAGGAGAAAAGAGAAAAGTATTAAGAGGAAGAATACTATTTCTACTATAAAGGTAATAGCTATTTTATAGCTATATATCTATATACTCTAGTAATATCTCTAGAGAAAAAAATTAAAATTAATATTATTTATAATATTCTATTATTTAAGGAGTTAGATAATAAAGATAGCTTTATATAGGGAAAAAAGTAATTTTATAGTAAAGTTAAGCTTTAAAATAGTACCTAGCTATAGTTTAAATAGAAGAGTTTAATAGTAAAATAGAAATTAAATCTATAATTATTTTTACTATTATTAATAACTAAGACCTTACTTATATTTTTATAGATAAAGGCTATTTATATTATATTATTATAAATAAGAACTTAATTAAAGATCTTAATATTTCTATTATCTTTATTTTTCCTTAAATAATTAGGGGAATATTAGCTATTATAGAAAAAATAGTAATTTAGAAGATAGCTTATTTTATAATTAAAGTAGTAAACTATACTTATACTATATATATATATATAATTCTACTTCTAAAATATTTAATAATCTTAGAGAAACTTTAGCTAACCTATAGCTAGTTATTTTCTATACTTTATAAAAAATATTTCTAATATAGGCTATAAAAGAAATAGGTTTTCTATATTAGTAAATAGGAAAAGTTACTAAAAGTATAGGAATTATAGAATATTTATTATATAATAATATTAGTATTTACTATAAAAGTAAAAAGGATTAAATACTAAAAGAGCTAAGTAATAGTAAATATATTAATATTTATAATAAACTTAAAAGATATTAAGAAAGCTCTTACTTTTAAATATAAAAAAATAAAAGTAGAGCTATAAATAATTATTCCCTAATACTTTTATAATTTCTTCTTATTATTTATAAAAAATAAAGTAGATAAACTTAATCCCTATAAACTAGAAATTAATTATAATATCTTAATTAAAAAGGAGCTAGATAGTAAAAAGCTATTTCTTCTATAAAAGCTATTATATAGTATATTAAAAAAAAAACTTTTAATTTTAAAGAAGATATTAAAAAACCTTTTTAATAAAAAGTTTATCTAAGCTAGGAGCTTTAAAATAACTATATTAATTTTCTTTATATAAAAGCTAAATAAAAAGATATAATTTTATATTAACTATTAGAAACTAAACTAAATTACCTACTCTAATTAATATCTTCTTTTACTTATAAAGGAAACCTTCTATACTTTAATATATACTAAGTAGTTTATAAAAGTTAATATTATTTAAGCTTTTTATAAGATAAAGATTATAAAAAGAGAAAAATATAAAATAGTATTTTAAATAAAGTATAGCTTTTTTAAATAAATAGTTACTTTCTTTAAACTTATAGAAATATTAATAATATTTTAGTAATATATTAATAATATCTTAAAAAACTACTTTAATAAATTTATATTAGCTTATAAATATAAAATTAATAGTTTTATAAAGCTAATTAGCTTTAATAAAGTAGTATAGTATACTATAATAAATATAATTCTAGAAAATAAATAATAATAGATCTATTCCTTTTAGGTTATTAGTAGCTTATATAGTAATTTTAATTCTATAAACCTTATCTAATACTTTATCTAGATATTTAGAAATATCTAAATATAACTAGATATATAAAACTATCTTTATAAACTAATTTAGAAAGATAGCTAGTAATTTTCCTAGTTTTTCTTAGAATTTAAAGAAGTTTTTATTTAAATAAGTAATATAAACTAAAATAATAGATCTTATTTCTTATAGCTATAAAATATATTATCTTTAAGCCTTACTACTTAACTAGTTATAATATAGATACTAATAGATTATAATAAGTTTATTACTAGACTCTACCCTATTATTTAAGCTTATAAGTAGACCTTAGCCTTCTAAACCCTATATAGGGAATAGCTTTACTTATTAAAAAATAGTCTATATTCCTTAAGCCTAAGCTTATTACTATATTACTCTATTAGCTCTCTTAAAAAGAACTAATCCTTACTAATAAACTTAGATAAAGATATCTAAATAAAAATAACTTATATCTTAAGTAAGGGTACTAGCTAGTACTATAATAATAGTTATACTAGCTTAAAAACTAAAAGGGCTAGGTAGGTTTTAAAGAAGGAAAGAGAAAAGTATTAAAAAGAAAAATACTATCTTTACTATAGAAATAACAGCTACTTTATAGCTATATACTTATATACCCTAATAGTATCTTTAAAAAAAAGGTTAGAATTAATATTATTTATAGTACCCTACTACTTAAGGAGTTAGATAATAAAGATAGCCCTATATAGGGAAAAGAATAGCTCTATAGTAAAGTTAGGCCTTAGAGTAGTATCTAGTTATAGCTTAAATAGAAGAGTTTAATAGTAAAATAAAAACTAAACTTATAATTATTTTTATTATTATTAATAATTAAAACCTTACCTATATTCTTATAGATAAAAGCTATTTATACTATACTATTATAAATAAGGACCTAGTTAAAGACCTTAATATCCCTATTATCCCTATTCTTCCCTAAATAGTTAGGGAAGTATTAGCTACTATAGAAAAAGTAATAATCTAAAAAATAGTTTATTTTATAATTAAAATAGTAAACTATACCTATACTATATATATATATATAGTCCTACTCCTAGAATACCTAATAATCCTAAAAAAACCTTAGCTAATTTATAACTAATTATTTTCTATACTTTATAAAAAATACCTCTAATATAAACTATAAAAAAAATAAGTCTTCTATATTAGTAAATAAGAAAAGTTACTAAAAATATAGAAATTATAGGATATTTATTATATAATAATATTAATATTTACTATAAAAATAAGAAAGATTAAATATTAAAAAAGCTAGGTAATAGTAGATATATTAATATTTATAGTAAGCTTAAAAGATATTAAAAAAGCCCTTATTCCTAAATATAAAAAGATAAAAGTAAAGCTTTAGGTAATTATTCTCTAATACTTTTATAATCTCCTCTTACTATTTATAAAAAGTAAAATAGATAAGCTTAACCCTTATAAGCTAGAAATTAATTATAATATCTTAATTAAAGAAGAGCTAGATAGTAAAAAGCTATTCCTCCTATAAAAGCTACTATATAATATATTAAAAGAAGAGCTCCTAGTTCTAAAGAAGATATTAAAAAACCTTTTTAATAAGGAGTTTATCTAAGGTAGTAGTTCTAAAATAGCTATATTAGTCCTCTTTATATAAAAGCTAAATAAAAAAATATAATTCTATATTAACTATTAAAAACTAAACTAAATTACCTACTCTAATTAATATCCTCTCTTACTTATAGAGGAGACTTTCTATATTCTAATATATATTAAGTAATTTATAAAAGTTAATATTATCTAAGTCTTTTATAAAATAAAGATTATAGAAAAAGAGGAATATAAGATAGTATTTTAAATAAAATATAGCTTTTTTAAGTAAATAGTTATTTTTTTAAGCTTATAAAGGTATTAATAATATTCTAGTAGTATATTAATAGTATTTTAAAAGACTACTTTAATAAATTTATATTAGTTTATATAAATAATATACTTATCTATTTAAATAGTTCTAGGGAAGATTACCTTTAGAAAGTATAATAAGTTCTTAAATATCTCTATTTATATAACCTCTATCTAGATTTAGATAAATATAAATTTACTATTAAAAAAATTAAATACTTTAGTTTTATAATATATATTAGTATTAATATATAAGTAGATTTAGAAAAGGTCTATATAATCTTTAAATAGTAAAGTTTAATAATATAGATAAGTATATAAAACTTTTTAAAATTCTATAATTACTATTAGATCTTTATCTTTACTTTCTCTAATATAGCTACCCCTTTTATAGTACTAATAAATAAAAAGACCTCTTTTATTTAGTTATAAAAATATAAAAAAGTATTTAATCTATTAAAAATACTTTTTACTAAAATACTTATTTTAATTAAATAAGATCTAAAATACTTTACCTATATTAAAGTAGATTATAGTAAATTTAATTTAAGTAATATATTTTTATAGAAAGTTAATAGCTAAAGAAAAGTAATAATCTTCTACTTTTAAAAACTCTTATTAATAGAATATAATTACCTAATCTATAATAAAAAGATACTAATAATTATCTACTACTTTAAATAATAATTAATAGAGCTCTATAACTATAAGGGCTTTACTATCTTTACTAACTATTAAAACCTCTAATACTTTATAATTTAGTAGATCTTATTAGAATAATAGACTAAGTAAACTAAATATCTCTCTTAATTTAACTTTTAACTAAAATACTAGCTAGAAAAAGATATTATTATCCTAGATATATTATCTTACTAGGAATAAAACTAGCTATTATAAGAAAAGGAATAAGATATATAAAAAATATAGCTAATTTTAGAAAAGGTACTAGGCTATATTATTAATATTACTATTAATATACCTACTCCCCTTATCTTTAGTAACCTAATACTATAAAGCTTATAAAAATAGACTATCCTCTAAAACTAATTCTACTAAAAAGTTCTCTATATTATAGAATAGGGCACCTACCTCCTAAATTCTATATTTTAACTTAAGATATAAATTAATAAATACTAAATTAACTTCTAAAACTAACTATATTTTAAAAATAGGTTATAGATACTAAATATACCCCTAGTAACCCTTATAGAAACTTAAAATATACTATTAGAAATGGAGAAGTTAAACTAGCTTTAAAGATAGATTATCTAGTAGATTTATAATATAAATATTATTAGATACCCTAAGTATAAAATATAATTATAGTAGTTTTATAGGATTTTTATTAGCTACTTTTCTACTAATATATTTACTAATTCTTTAAAAACTATAATATCTATAAGTATTTTAAGATCTAAAGGAATAGGAAATATAGCTTTTTAAAACCCCTACTAATCTTAAACTAGTTCTACTAGTAAATTTAAATAAACTTTATTATAAACCTCCCTTTAGTAAATAGAAATTACTATTTATAGGTTATTAAAGATAAGCTTTCTAAAAAAGTAGTTTTAAAACTAGTTACTATTATAAATATTAAAATATATATAAAATATTTCCTATAATACTAAGTATAATACTACTAATAACTATAAGCTATTATAAATAACTAAAAGAAAATATAAATAAGCTATTTTAAATATTACTTATATAAGCTCTTTTCTATTAAGTAATAATTAAATATAGTATATTACCCCTAGATAAATAAAAGCCCTAAATATGTAAACTAAAAGGTCTAAACCTTCTTCTAAACTTATATCTACTATAATTAGAATAACTAGAATTAATAATACCTTATAATATAAATAATAATAAATAACTATATTAATATATCTATTAAAATATCTTTATTTTATGTAATATATAAATATAAACTACCTTCTATCCTACTTATTATAAAAGATACTTTAATAAAGTAAATACTTTAATACTTATTTAAAAAATATATAAAAGACTTTATCTAGAAGCTTTAAGAAATTACTAAGCTTTACTAAATAATTATAATATCTACTAATTAAACTTAAAAGTATTATATAAATAAAAAGTAATAAAAAATAGAATTAACAACCTTAAGATCTAGTACCTACTAGAACTAATTACTACTAATTTTAATTAAAAGTAAAACTCTCTTAGATATAATTAATATATATAAAAAGCACTCCTAATATATACCCTCTAAAAAAAAAATAAACCTTTTACTATTATAAACTACTAATATATAACTTATAACTATTAAGACCTCTATACCTACTATAACTAGTAGAGCTCCTTTTTAATATTAATAGTACTACTATTATAGGAATATCTATTATAATAATAATAGTATTATTTAGTTCTTTTTAGAGACTTTAG
>NW_015971860.1:16778-18881 GCF_000732125.1 Scedosporium apiospermum
TTTTAAAACTAGTTACTATTATAAATATTAAAATATATATAAAATATTTCCTATAATACTAAGTATAATACTACTAATAACTATAAGCTATTATAAATAACTAAAAGAAAATATAAATAAGCTATTTTAAATATTACTTATATAAGCTCTTTTCTATTAAGTAATAATTAAATATAGTATATTACCCCTAGATAAATAAAAGCCCTAAATATGTAAACTAAAAGGTCTAAACCTTCTTCTAAACTTATATCTACTATAATTAGAATAACTAGAATTAATAATACCTTATAATATAAATAATAATAAATAACTATATTAATATATCTATTAAAATATCTTTATTTTATGTAATATATAAATATAAACTACCTTCTATCCTACTTATTATAAAAGATACTTTAATAAAGTAAATACTTTAATACTTATTTAAAAAATATATAAAAGACTTTATCTAGAAGCTTTAAGAAATTACTAAGCTTTACTAAATAATTATAATATCTACTAATTAAACTTAAAAGTATTATATAAATAAAAAGTAATAAAAAATAGAATTAACAACCTTAAGATCTAGTACCTACTAGAACTAATTACTACTAATTTTAATTAAAAGTAAAACTCTCTTAGATATAATTAATATATATAAAAAGCACTCCTAATATATACCCTCTAAAAAAAAAATAAACCTTTTACTATTATAAACTACTAATATATAACTTATAACTATTAAGACCTCTATACCTACTATAACTAGTAGAGCTCCTTTTTAATATTAATAGTACTACTATTATAGGAATATCTATTATAATAATAATAGTATTATTTAGTTCTTTTTAGAGACTTTATAGTTTATATTATTATATTAACTTATCTACTTAATTATAAAGCTTTTATAAAAAAATAGAGATAAACTATAAAAAAACTAATCTAATAGTTTACCTAAAACTAATAACTAATATAATACTAATATTAATAAAATTAATAATATATAATAGCTAATAAAATATTATTATCTTATATTAAAATAATTTTCTTTAATAAATATTAAATTATAAACTAATATCTTTTATAACTTACTAAAATACCTAAAAATAATAAATCTATAAAAATAAAAAATAAAAAAATAATAAAAGATTTTAATAATTCCCTAAAACTTATACTACTAAAGAAAAGAATATCCCCTACTATTACCTTAACTACTATTAGCTAATAAATACCTAGAGCTAGATATTAGTAAATTCTATTACTATAAAAGTAATTATTATAATTAGTATTTCTAATTTCTACTAAAATCCTTAGTAAATAAGCTTTTTAAGTAATCTCTAAATCCCCTTCTAAAAATAGTAATATAGTTAAACTAGTTATACTTTTAATAGAAAAAGTAGAAATAGTATTATATAATATTAAATTAATAAGTTTATTAAAGTTAAACTTAGAATTAGAAAATATTTTAGAAATTATAAAATAGAAAAATAAAAATAAAAAATTAGAAATTAAAGTATCTAGTATAATAGACTTCTTATATAATTTAAACTTTATATAAAAATAAAAAACCCTTATAAAAACCTATTATAGTAATTCTAATAATAGAACTTTAAAATAAATAGAAAAAATATAATAGATAATAAAAATAATATAAAAAATAATAAACTTTATATTAAAATATTAAAATAAAATAAAATATTAAATATAATAACTTATAAACTATTAAATAAAAATTATTAGATAGCTAGATAATATTTATAATATAATACCCCTACTAATAATTAGAATAGTATTAATTTCTAAATTAAAACTAGTTTAACTAAGACTAAAGCTAATTAAAATATCTACTTTAAAAAAGTATAACTTATAAGCCCTTTAAAATTATAAAATAGTAGCTATATTAATATTATAAAAATCTATAATACTACTACCTTAGATAACTTTATTAGATTAAACTTAAAAGATAGCTATTATATTAATAAAGATATTATAATAAATAGCTAATAAAATAATAAAACTACTAGTAATTAAAGCTAATAATAATATATAATAGAGAATTAAAGATATTAGATATTTATAATTAGATATAGATAAAAAGATATATAATATTAATAATATATT
>NW_015971861.1:0-7051 GCF_000732125.1 Scedosporium apiospermum
GTATATTTATTATAAGTAATTAGGTTTTAATAGCTATAAAAAGCTATTATGAGTCCCTTAGTATAATTACTTTACTATTTAAAAAGTTATTTTATTAAGATACTATAAAAATATCTAATAATTTTTAAGATAAATATATAATTATAAGCCTTAAAGGCCTCCTTTAAAGTACTTTACTTATTAATAGTTTTAAAAATAACTTTAATAGTTATATCTAATTTTAATAAATAGTAAAAAAAGTTAATAGGTATATTTTTTATATTATACTCTTTAATAGCTTTATAATTAATAACCTATTCTAAAAAGGTTAGGTTATATATCTTTTAAATATAGATAATCTTATATAACTAGAAAATAATTAATTAATTAATTTTATATTTTTCTTATTTTATAAAGAAGGTAGAGAGTAAAACTTGTATTAGAAGCTAGTTCTAGGTTAATATACTAGACCTCAGAGTTAGATACTTAAATAAGATAGTTAATAAAAGGATATTTAGTCTTTAAATTAAACTTTTTAGGAAAGTTATTATCTAGTAAAAGCCTATAATCTCTTAAGTTTTTTACTTAAAACTAACTTATAGTTACTATATAGATAAGAGATATAGTAATATAGGAAGAAAATAACTAATAATAAGATCTAAGAGCTAGTAGCTCTTTAAATAGATATTCCTAGAGAGAAATAATATTAATTAGCTAGAAAGAAGAAAGATAAAAAAATTAATTATAATTTAATTTTTAAAATAGTTTACTATTAACTACTAAAAATTATAAGTTAAACTTAATTAAAAATATAAAGTTAATAAATAAATTATTATAATAAATATAAATTAACTAATATTTCTCTCTTTTTTAATTATCTAATATTCCTATATAGAAATATTAAACTTACTACCTTCTTTAAGCCTACTATCTTCTTTAAATAATATTCTTACTCTCTTTCTCTCTTATTCTCTTTTATACTTTATTTTTTTATTTTATTTTAATTCTTTTAATTTTCTTTTCTTTAATAATATCTACTTAATAAAATAATATTTTTATATATTAAACCTCTTAATTACCTAATTAAAATCTAATTCCTAAACCTCCCTCTCTCTAGCTAGTATAAGCTTCCTATATTATAGTATCCTAATATTTTATTAGGAAAAGTTAGTTATATAATAATAAATTCTCTTTTAATTACTTTCTATTTAATAGAAAAGGAGAGGCCTCTTTTAGAATACTTTAATCTTCTAAACTAGTAGAAATATATAGATATTAAAGTAGTTACTTAAATAGGGAATATCTATAAGATCTTATTCTAGGATCTTATAGATAATCTCTATTCCCTAGATAAGTAGCTAATAACTAAAAAGTAGCTAATAGGGGATAAGGTAGCTATAAGCTTAGCCCTAATTATATTAGAGCTAAGAGATATTATTCTCTATCTATTATACTATTTCCTAATAAAAACTAATTTTAAAACTTTTCCTAAATAGTTAATTAACTATAAAAGAAAAGCTTTTAACTATAATTAAATAAGAAGAAGATTTTAGATAAAAGGAAAATAGTTTTATATTTTAATTTTCTATTATTATAAAAACTAATATTAGATAATTATAATTTAAGATAATTAGAATAGTAAACTATATTATTAAGATATTTTTAAGATAAGTAAAAAAAAAGTAAAAGAATATTATTATAAAAGTATAGGAAAAGACTTTAAAAGCTTAAAAAACTTAAAGATAGTTCCTACTAATAATATTCTAATAATATCTTTAAATTTTTTAAAAATATAGACTTTTATATATCCTTAATATATTTTTCTTCTTCTATTTATAGAATAATAAATAAGTAATTAGGGGAGGACTAATAAGTATTTATATAGCTAGAAGCTAAATAAATAGAGGGTATTTAATAGAAGTAAGAGCTAGAAGAAAATTCTAATAGCTTATTAAGTAGTTAAGGGAAATAATCTATTTTTTTTAATAACTTTATTAATATTCCTCTAAATCCTTTCTTTCCCTTTACTTTTAAAAAGCCTAGTAGCTTAATAGGATATAAAATTAATTAAAGATATTTTATATAATATAAAATAAAGTTTAATTTTAAAAATAAAGCTAAAGATCTAAAAGTAGCTATATAGGAAAAAAGAGGCCTAGGAAAAGAGATCTAGAAGCTTACCTAGAGGACTGTTAAAAGGAGAAGAGGATACTAGGTAATTAGAAAGTTAAACCTTAAGAAGATAATTTAGTCTAGGAAAATTAAGCTATTATAAACTACTAAAAAGTAAATTATAAACTATAACCTTTATAAAATAATAGCTTTAGGAGATATTCCTAGCTAGCTATACTTATTAATTATTAATTCTCTAGTAAAAGCTACTTTAGAGAGCCTAATAGCTTCTAGACCTATTAATTAACTAACTTCTATTACTAAATTAAAGTAAAAGGTAATTAATATCCCTAGTAAGCTAATAAAGTAAAAACTCTACCCTTACAAAAGCTTTAAAACTATAAAGCCCCCTAAAAAAATTATTAAGCTATCTACATTCTACTAGTCTATAAGACTAAGCTCCTATCTACCTCCTATACCTAGTACCTTAANTTTTCTATTTTTAATTTTATCCCTAATTATATTAGAGCTAAGAGATATTATTCTCTATCTATTATACTATTTCCTAATAAAAACTAATTTTAAAACTTTTCCTAAATAGTTAATTAACTATAAAAGAAAAGCTTTTAACTATAATTAAATAAGAAGAAGATTTTAGATAAAAGGAAAATAGTTTTATATTTTAATTTTCTATTATTATAAAAACTAATATTAGATAATTATAATTTAAGATAATTAGAATAGTAAACTATATTATTAAGATATTTTTAAGATAAGTAAAAAAAAAGTAAAAGAATATTATTATAAAAGTATAGGAAAAGACTTTAAAAGCTTAAAAAACTTAAAGATAGTTCCTACTAATAATATTCTAATAATATCTTTAAATTTTTTAAAAATATAGACTTTTATATATCCTTAATATATTTTTCTTCTTCTATTTATAGAATAATAAATAAGTAATTAGGGGAGGACTAATAAGTATTTATATAGCTAGAAGCTAAATAAATAGAGGGTATTTAATAGAAGTAAGAGCTAGAAGAAAATTCTAATAGCTTATTAAGTAGTTAAGGGAAATAATCTATTTTTTTTAATAACTTTATTAATATTCCTCTAAATCCTTTCTTTCCCTTTACTTTTAAAAAGCCTAGTAGCTTAATAGGATATAAAATTAATTAAAGATATTTTATATAATATAAAATAAAGTTTAATTTTAAAAATAAAGCTAAAGATCTAAAAGTAGCTATATAGGAAAAAAGAGGCCTAGGAAAAGAGATCTAGAAGCTTACCTAGAGGACTGTTAAAAGGAGAAGAGGATACTAGGTAATTAGAAAGTTAAACCTTAAGAAGATAATTTAGTCTAGGAAAATTAAGCTATTATAAACTACTAAAAAGTAAATTATAAACTATAACCTTTATAAAATAATAGCTTTAGGAGATATTCCTAGCTAGCTATACTTATTAATTATTAATTCTCTAGTAAAAGCTACTTTAGAGAGCCTAATAGCTTCTAGACCTATTAATTAACTAACTTCTATTACTAAATTAAAGTAAAAGGTAATTAATATCCCTAGTAAGCTAATAAAGTAAAAACTCTACCCTTACAAAAGCTTTAAAACTATAAAGCCCCCTAAAAAAATTATTAAGCTATCTACATTCTACTAGTCTATAAGACTAAGCTCCTATCTACCTCCTATACCTAGTACCTTAATATAATAGCTCTAGCTAGAAGAGAAAACTAAGCTTTAATCTCCTATATTACCTCTACTATTACCCTACCTCTAAATTCTAAAAAAATAATTACTAAAGCTAATTATTAAAGACCTAATTAATAATCTTACTCCCAAGATAACTAGATAAAGTATACAGTCTTCTACTACTATCTAGAGTCTACTTAAATACAAGCAACAGCTATATATAAAGGCCTCTAGAAGTATAGAATTTAATACTAAGAAATTCCTAGAATAAGAGAGGGATTTCCTAAAGACTAGGCTTATTAAGTACCCCTAAGATAGCTAGAAATACTAATAAATAACCTACTAAATTAAGATATTTAATATATATAAATAGATAGTATAAGATACCTTCCTTAAATACTTAAAGGAGAAGATATCTAAGTAAAAGGTAGAATCTAGCTAATTAATAAGTCTTTATTATTATAGTACCTTCCCTTATATCTTTATAAATCTTATTCTTATTTTAAGTTTTTATTTAAAATCTAGAATAATAACTTAAGGAGAGGGATATAATAGTAAAAAGGGGGATATTAGTAAAAAGGGGGATATTAGTAAAAAGAGAGATATTCTCAAGATTCTATAAAGGTAGTAGTAGTAGAAGAATATTATTCCTTATTATAAACTATAGCTATAGTTATTTCTTTTCTTTCCTTCCCTTCCTTAGGGGGGGAGGAATAAGTTCTTTAATAAATTTTTTATAAGCTCTCTAAGTTATTTTAGTTATTAGTTCTTCTTTTAATTAACTTAGTTATTATTAGTTCTTATAGATTATCTTATATAGTGACTCCTGACAGTTTTCCTATTATTTTATATATGTAAGTATCCCCTATTTAATATTCTTATGATCTTTAGCTTCCCCCTATTTAGAAGCCTTTAATAGTTGTAATATAGCCTTATTTCCTATTAATTAACTATTTCTGATGTCTATTACTATTCCTGTAGGTAGAACTGTAGTACTTCTTGTAGGAACTGTTCTAGACTTTTTTAACTAACTGTTTCTTCTTGTTTCTTGTGGTATTTCGGGTAGGCTGCACTGCTCCGTCTTAATATCTTATTTTCTAGCCTTCTATAAAAGAAGTTTACTAAAAAGCTTTATAAGATATCTTTAATTTAACTTTTAATTATCTATATTATTAGTAAAAATAATATTAAAATATTTAAATAATTTATTTATATTATTAAATTAGATAATATAATATTTTATTAAAAGAAAATATTTAATATAATAATTAATTATATTTATATAAGCTTTATTAAAATTAAAAATATAATATACTAATTTAATATAAGCTTTAATTATATTAGTTTTAAAGGTAATATAAATATATAAAATTAATTTAACTTTTTACTAATATAATATTTATTTTATAATATTAAGCTTTTTCTTTTTTTAAATTAAAAGTAGCTTAGAAGTTATAAGTATTATAAACTATCTATCTTTTAATATTTTAATATTATATTTTATAGTTATTTTCTTAATATATTTCCTTATTATAAGTTATAGCTTTTAATTATAGATAATCTAAATCTTTAGAAATTAAATAACTTTTATTTTACTAGTAAGTTTAATATATTTCTTTAGCTTTTATTTAAGTTTTTTTTTTTTATTTTTTTTATATTTAAATTAAAATAATATTAGTAAATTATTAATAAAAAAGATAATTATTATTTTATTATTAAATATATAAAAGTTTTCTAAGTAAAGTTTAAAACTTAATTCTATAAAAGTTTACTATAAATATCTAAATTATAATAATAAAGATATTTTTAAATTACAAAGAGCTTTTATAAGCTTTTAATATATACTTTAAATAAAATATTCTAATAAAAACTAGACTTATATATCTTTATTTATATTAAAAAAAAACTAATTAAATATTATATTATATTATATAATATAAAAATAAATTTTATTAATTATTATTATTATAATTTTAAATAATTTACTAATTAATATAATAATATATATATATTATAGCTATTTTTAAATTAGATATTTTCTATTATATATAACCTAGCTTTAAATTTTATTAGATATCTAGCTTTATTAAATTTATAAATATATATTTATTTTAATAAAATTAAAGTTATTTTTATTTTTAATTATAAGATTATAAAATAATTATTAATTTTTTAAATCTTTTAAATTTAATAAATTTAATATCTTTTTAATTTTTTATAAATAAGTATTTTATAGCTTTAATATAATATTTTAATATAAAAAGTAAATTATATTTATATATTTATTATTTTAATTTAATAGTAATTATTATATAAAAACTTTTTAAAATTCTTTTACTATATTTTTTAAAAAGTTTTTTATTTTTTAATACTTTTATATTCTTTTTTAATACTCTTAAACTCTATCTAGGAAATATATTTAATAAAGTTTATTTTAAAAGATTATCTATTAATATTTATTTTATATTTTTAACTATATTTACTACTTTTCTAGGTTTAGTTATTATTTCTTTAGTTTTATTTACTACTTTTTAAGTTTCTATTACTACTTAATTAATAAATAAAAGATTATAATTTTAGTTTTTAATTAATTAAAAGATTATATTTAAGATATTATAAGTAAAAAGATTATTAGATATAGTAATTTTAATTATATTAATAATTTATTATTTTATAATATATTATTAATTAATATATTTTTCTAGATTTTAATATTACTTTTATTTTCTATTTTTAATTTTATTTATTTTATTAAATTAAAAATAATATCTAATTTATTATTATTAATTTCCTTATTAATTTATATTATTTCTATTCCTTAAATTAATTTATTAAGTTTTTTTTAAAGTAAATTAAAATTTATATTTTCTTATTATCTTTATATATAAAATAAAATATTTATTAAAATATATATAGAAAATAATAATATATTTATTTAGTTTTAGTATTTATATTATATATTAGATTAAAGACTTATATCTTATAAAGTAACTAATATATATCTTAAAAAAGACTTTAAATTATCTTTTTTAGATTTTTTTAAAGTAAAAAAGTAAGTAGATAAGCTCTATATTTATATATTTTAAAATAAGAAATATTTTAATAATAGTTTTCTAAAAGATAACTATATAAGTATAGCTTATGTTATTATATTTAAATAAAAAATTAACTAACTTATTAAAAAACTATTTTTCTATTAAAATAAAAACCAGCCTGCAACCAAGAAACCAGCCTGCAACCAAGAAACCAGCCTGGAACCAAGAAAC
>NW_015971861.1:8437-9492 GCF_000732125.1 Scedosporium apiospermum
AGGTTTCTAGAACCCGAAAAAGTTAAAAATAAGTTTCCGGGTTTCTAGAAACTAGAAAACTAAAAATAAGCTTCTAGGCTTCTAGGACTAAAAAACAGGTTCTAGAAATAACTCTCAGGATTCCGAAAAACTAAAACTAGGAAGGCAGAAGGTATATAAAAAGTAACTAGGTCACTTTTCGACTTAAAGAAGGAAGAAAGATAATTATATATAGACCTAGATTCCTCTCTCTCTTTCCAGGAAAAAGAATAAGAAAAACAAGGACTTCCTTATATACAATTCTAATACAATAACTATTTTTATATAATTATCTTCCCTTTTAACTTCTTTATTCCCTTAAAATTCTAATAGTTTTATAACTATTATTTTTTTAATTCTTAAAACCTCTTATAACTTTAATATAAAGCATAAAAAAAGATAAAGATATCTAAAAGAAAATTTATATTAAATTAAAAAAAAGTAAATATTTTTAATAATTTATAGTTTTTTTTCTATAACTAACTTCAGCTTTAATATATAGACTTAAAATAAGTTTTTTTCCTTAAAGTAGATATTAGTAAAATAGCTTTTAATATATATATCTTCTAGCTTTATAATCTATATTAGAATAGTAAGTTAATTTTTAAAAAAGATATTTTAAACTCTTAACTAAAACTAATATACTTCCTATCTAAAATAAAATCTAATATTAAAAAAAAATATAGTTTAATAGAAATTAAAATAGTAAATATAATATAAATAATAAGAAAGCTAGAAAAGATAATTAGATTAAATCTACTATTAATTATAATTATTACTAATTACTTATTTATAAAGGAAATTATTATATATACTTTAATATAGATAATAAATCTAAATAAAGTAAATTTTAAGTTTATAAATATTATAAATTAGCTATCTTAATTTAAATTTAAAATTATATATATCTTTAATAAGCTTAATATAATATTAGATATTCTATTTTAATTACCTTATATATTAATTACTAATTTATTATTAAAATTATAAAAGATTTTAAAAATTAAAAGAATAATAGTTATAAAACTATTAGAATT
>NW_015971862.1:0-3724 GCF_000732125.1 Scedosporium apiospermum
TATATAAAAGATATTAAATATAATAAGATCTTAAAAGCTATAGTAAGTAGATATAAGTTAAAAGCTAAAAGAAAATATTAAGATAGAAGACTCTAAATACTACTAAGACCTTTTAAAAAAAGGAATAGACTATTATATTATAGAGATATTAGAATAAGCTTTAAGTTATATATACTATATAACTATATTAAAGATATACTAAAAATAGCTTATAATAATAAGTAATATATAAAGGAGACCTAAATACTAGAAGAACTATATAAGTTTTACTTCCCTTATAAAGTAAATAAAATTAAGAAGTATATTATATAGTATATTAGTTACTATAATAATAAACTAAATAAAAGCCTCTTATATAATAAAATAAAATATATAACTATAATCTCTATCCTATATTATATTATTACTATTAACCTTATTATAAATATACTAAATATCCCCTTTAAAAGTATATACTAAGTAATTCTAAGCTATAACTCTTTTAACTTTATACTAGTAGTAAGCTATATCTTTAATAAGAAGATAATATTAATACTAGGTAATAAAAAATATATAGCTAATAAGTAAATAGTAGTATTAGTAAGAATACTATTACTTTATAATTAGGGACTACTTAGATAAATTATTAGTAATAGAGACCTAAAATTTATATTAGAGATATAGTAAGTAATATTTAACCTTCTTTAAGTAGAATTCCTTCTAGCTATAGCTTACTATCTATAAATAGATAGGATCTTTAAAAGGAAAATCTAGATAATTAAGATTACTTTATAGTATTACTTCTTTAATTATCTTAAAGAGAACTAAATAAATATCCTACTAGTATTATAATTTAATCTAAATAATACCTACTTAGCTTTAATAAAGTATAGCTTAAATAAATTAATATATAAATTTAAATTATTATTAGTACTATTAGTAATTATAGTAATAATTAAAAAATAAGAACTATTAAATTAGAATATATTAAAACTAATTAGAAGAATATATTAGAAAAAAGCTTAAATATTAATTAATATTATAAAAATACTATTAAAGCTATAATATAATAAAAAATATAAGCTAATTAAAGTTAATAAAGAAAATATAGTATACTTATAGCTATATAAAAGATATTACTTACTAAGTAAACTAAAGAAAAAATAGTCTTTAATAAGAGTAAGGCTATTTAAAGTTATATAAAGAATATATAAGTTTATAATAAAATTTAATTTTCTAAAGAAATAGTAAGTATATCCTATAGTAAATATAGCTTATATTTAGAAGCTTAGATAAAGAGAAGACCTATTTTAAAAATAGGAATTACTTCTAAAACTAATTATAATAAGAAAAGATATCTATTATAAAATCAAAAAAATTATAAACTACTATATATTATAAAGAATATATCTACTAAAAAAAGAATTCCTAATTAAATAAAAGGGGTATAATATTAAATATAACTAATAACTTTAAATAATAGATCTATAAGTCTCTATAAGTAAAGCTATTAAGGATTATAAAAAGTAGTAGAAAGAATATACTAGTAAATTTAGAAGATTAATAAAGATCTTTAAAAAAGTATAAAAAATATTAGTTTATTAAAAAAATTTCCTTTATATAATATACTTATTTAAATTCCCCTAAATAGTTATATCCTTAGTTTACTTTTAGTAAACATTTTCTTTTATTATAAATAACTAAAATTAAAACTTACCTTAATAGAGAAAAAGCTACCTTAGCTTAAAGATATTAAATAATAATAGATAAGGAAAAAGCTCTTAATAACTAAGAGTAGAATATAAAGTAGCCCTAGCAATTTTATATTAAAACTACTTACTATTTATTTTTCTTTTATAAAAAACTAAAATAAATAGTTTTCCTAAAACTTATAAAATACTATACCCTAAACTATAAGCAACTATTATTAATCCTTATAATACCTAAATATATATAAATATTATCTAAGTAATAAGTAAAAATAATTATTATAGAGCTAAGTAGTAAGCTAAAATAAGAACTATAATAAGTAAACCTAAAATATCCCTAAAAGTAACCTTAGAGGAAGTAGAAGTATTTTAGTAGATACTATACCTATTACTAAAGGAACTATATACTTATAAAGAGGAAAAGGAATAAAAGGAGTACTACTTAATAATACTAGAAGGAGAAATTAAATATATAGAAAAGAAAAAAGTAAATATTAATAGTAAAAATACCTAAGCCTCCAATATATAAGACATATTAACAACAACTACCAACACTACAGAAAACACTTCTAAAAAAGCCCCTACTAGCACTACTACTAATAACCTAGCTAGTACTACTATATTTAGAACTCCTAGTTTAATTAACTAATAAATTATAATTAACTTAATAGATATTATTATACTAAAAACCCCTAGTCTAATAAAATAAAGCTATATAAACTTATATAAAAACACTTCTCTAAATAGTACTAGAAGCCTAGAAAGTAATAACTTAGTAATCTTTATTAAGATAACTACTACTATAGATCTAAAAAACTTAAGTTTAGAGTACTAGAGACTATCAATAGTCCTAAAAATAGTTATAATTAATAGAATATATAAAGCCTATAAAAACATAAATAAAGATAAGAAACTTAATAAAATTATAACTTATATTAAAAAATTATATAAAGAAAAAATTAAAGATTAGTATTTTATATAGTTAGTATTCTAATAACTACCTATAGCTTTTAATTAAACTAAAGACTTTAAACTAGCTAGAAATCTAAAGTAGAAAATAGTTTTACTAAACTATATAAAAGTTATTATTTATAGATTTATAGCCTTTATAGTAAATCTAATAATATTATTAAAAAGAAATATCTAAATTTTAAATATTATTAATTATTATATATTTTTAATAAAGGTTATTAAAATTAATTAAGATATAATAAGAATAGTATATACTAATAATAATAATAATAATAATAATAAAAGCTTAGAAAGCTAATTAATAAAAGATTTTAATATATTTATAGAAAATAATAAAATAATAAAAATAAATTAATAATATTAAAGAAAAATATAATAAATAGAAAAAAGAAGTTTATAAATTATAAATAAAATAAAAGATAATAAATAAGAAATAGTAAAAAATAAAGTTAGTAATAAAAGAAAATAATATAATACTTTAAATAAAAAATAGAAATTTAGAAATAGAAATTAAGATTTTAAAGAAATAGATTAAGGAAATAAATAAGAATATAAAATAGAAGAGAGTTAATAATAATAATAGCTAGAACTAATAAAAGAAGAAGAGGTAAAATAAAGTAGTAAGGGATATATTAAAGAAACTTAAAGATAGAAAAAAATCTACTAAGGAAACTTAAATATAAAAAAAGCTAATAAAAAATAGTAAAAAGTAATAAAAAAAAGGAAATAGAAATATTAAAAGTTAAAACCTAGTAAGGAAATAAGGAGTAAGTAAATAATAGTAAAATTAAAAAGTTTTTTTTTAAAATAGAAAATAAAGTTATTAATAATAATAACTTATAAAGAAAAGAAGGAAGTACTTATTATATAAATAAAAAGTAATAAGAAGTAAAATTAATAACTTTTAAATCTAATACTTACTAAAACTAATTACTACTAGTTCTAATTAAAAGTAAAACTCCCCTAAATATAACTAGTATATATAAAAAGTATTCCTAATATATACCTTCTAGAAAAGAAAATTAACTTTTTACTATTATAAATTACTAATATATAACTTATAA
>NW_015971863.1:0-3207 GCF_000732125.1 Scedosporium apiospermum
TATTAATAATATATTTATTAAAAATAAGTTTATATATACTATTATAATATTATATTTTTTATCTAATTAATATAAAATAATATTACTATAAACTTTTTAGTAATTAAAATTATCTTTATTAATTTACTAAAATTATTTAAAAGATAAATATTAATATAGTAAAAAGATATTTTTATAGCTAATAAGAAAATAATTTTAATATTTAATAAAATATTAAAAAAATAGATATTAGGGTTTCTAGCCCATATAGCCTGTGCCCATGGCCAGCTGGCGGGACCGGCCCGCTGCCAGCACGTAGTGCTAACATAAGGCAATTTTCCACATAAGAGGAATGCTACAAGTCGGCCCTCAGTCAATTAGAACTTAGAATAATAATATATCCCCATTTTACATCAGAGACTTACCCTAAAAGGCATAATAATAGATTATAAAATTAAAATAAATCTTTAATATTAAATTATATTTTATAATTAAGTAATTAAATAAAAACTTCTATATTATATAAATAATAGAAAATAACTATAGTATAAAAGATTATATTATAAAATATTATAAATATATTAGGGCCTTAGAAGTAGAAGATTACTTTATATAATATAATATCTTATATAATTATCTAAACCTTACTTTAAAGTTAATTATTTTAATACTAGAAGTCTTATAGGAGCTAGAGAACTAGTTAAGAGTAGTAGAAGAGAAGGTAGAGAATCTTTACCTAGTAGTAAAAGAAAATTATAAAATGCTTAGAATATATTTCCTAGAGCTAAGTAAAATAGAAAAAGAAGAATTTAATAGATATAATAAAGATAAAAATAAAAATATAAACTAAAGTAACCTAGGAAGATTTAATTAGAATTTATAAAATTATAATAACTAGTAAAGCCTATATAATAACTAAAGTAACTAGTAAAACTAATATAATATTAAAAGGCTAAGGTTCCCTACTTAAGGTAGATTAGGATTCCCTTACTATAGTAACTATAGAAGAGGCTATAAAAGACTCCTATATTAAGAAGAAAACTAGAGGCGCCGCTAGTTCCTATAAGAACTAGTAACTTTAGAAGTAGAAAAGACGAAAATAAGGAGAGTTTATTTTAACCTAGTAATAATATATATAAAATATTAAGAGATATTTAAGTTATATATATAATTATATACTTATATAAGAATATATATTAGTACCTTAAAATAAAAAGTAAAAATATAGAA
Organism: Scedosporium apiospermum; assembly: GCF_000732125.1. NCBI lineage: Eukaryota > Fungi > Ascomycota > Sordariomycetes > Microascales > Microascaceae > Scedosporium > Scedosporium apiospermum. The sequence goes on from NW_015971863.1 coordinate 1,210, forward strand.
AGTAGCTCTAAGGTAAGAAACTATTAAGATTAGCTTAGAAATAGAAGTACCTTTAATACTTTAGCTTAAAGATAGATAAATACTTAAAATAGTAGTATTAAAGTAAATCTAGAGGCTTTAGAAGATAATATATATTAGGATGCTAATAAAGTTTGAAATTAAAGGTAAAAAATAGGAGATTTATATAGATATAAATATAAGTAATAACCTAATAGATAAGAAATAAATTAAGTAGTTCTTTTTAAATATTAAGTTTTATAAAAAAGAGAAGCTAATAATAATAATAGGAGCTAATAGATTATTTAAAGTAATAAAGATAATATCTTTTAATTTCTATATATTTAATTAAATAAGAAGAAAAAATATATTAATATATATTATTATTAAAATAGATATTACTAATAATCTAACTTTAAAGCTTCTATTTAAGACTTAAGTACTATATAGATTAGGAGCTATTATTAATATAATCTAAAAATAGATTAACTTTAAAGCTTTCTATAATATAAAAACTAGAATTAAATTTAAATACTATAAGTAGGCTATATTATAAAAAGTTATATATATAATATAAATAGAAATTAAATTAAATAAAAAAATATTATTATTAATAATTTAATTAATATTATTACTAGAAAATAAGAAGATAATAAATATAAATTACTATTTTTAAATAATATACTTTACTACTTTTAATATAACCTTTAATACTAATACTTTAAAATTTATTATAATATATAATAATACTAAAGAAATAATAAAGATCTTTAAAGATAATAAGATTAGATAATTAAAATAATATATAAGAAAACTAATAGTAAATATAGTCTTTATAGAAGAGTTTAAGATTTTAAATAAAAAAGAGAATATTAGTAAGGAAGAGCTAGCTTATATATAAAAATAAGTAAAATATAAAGTAGAAAAACTTATAGAAATATAAAAGGACTTACTAGAAGTATAAAATAAATATTAGCTTCTAAATTATAATATTAATAAATTAAAAGATATATTAATAATTAGATTTAAATATAGAATATATATTATAAATAATAATCTAAAGTTTACTATTAAAGTTAAAGAGATAGTAGAAAAGTATAATATATATTATAATAAAGGAATAATATTAATATTAGAAGATAAGAAAATAAAAATTAATTTTATAAATAGATAATAAAATTAGAAAAAAATAATTAGAAAATATAAACTATTATAATTAAATTAAGAATTTTTTAATAAAATTTATAATATTTTTTATATTATAAATATTAAATATATAATTAATATTAATTATATATTTAATATTTATAATATAGAAAGTAATTAATAATATAAAGAAAAGAAAAGTTATAGTAGATTTCTAATTATTAAATAAGATTACTATATTTAATATTTATTTTCTATTAGATTAAGTTAATATTATTAAAATTTTATAAGGAAAGAAGTTTCTATTAATATTAGATATTAGAAATTTCTTTTTCTAATTATTAATTCTATTTAAATACTATAATAAAATAATAGTAATTAGCTTATATAAATTAAAAAAGTTTAATATAGTATTTATAAGATTTAAAAACTTATTAGCTTATATTTAGAAATTTATAAATAAGCTCTTCTTTAAATATAAAGACTTTATTAAAGTTTATATTAATAATATTATTATATTTAGTAATATAGAAGAAAAATATTTAAAATATTTAAAGATAATTTTAAAGATTATTAATTAATATTAACTTTATATTATAATAGAAAAATTATTTTTAATATTTTTATATATTAAATTTTTTAAGTTTATTATTAATAGTAAAGGAATTTAAAAGATATTAGATAAGATTATAAACTTTATATATATTAAAAAATATCTAGTAAACCTAATAGCTCTAAAAATATATATAGAAATAGTAATATAATTAAAAAGTAAAATTTTATAATTTAAAATTAAAATTACTTTTTTATAAAAATAGAAGATATTAAAACTAGTAAATATATATAATATTAAAG
>NW_015971864.1:0-3415 GCF_000732125.1 Scedosporium apiospermum
AATATAAAATATATTTATATATTATTAATATTAGATACTCTTATTTACTCTTTATAGGGTCTATACCCTATATAAACTATCTCTTAGTAATAAGTTCTTTACCTAAAGCTACTTTTTTAAGCTAAATTAAATTAATTTACTAATATTTATAAATAAATATTTTTAAATTAATTTATAAATATAGAAGAAATATAAAGGATTTTTATTTTTATTTATTAATATATCTTATAATCTAAATATATTTATTTCTATACCCTATAATTAGTAATAGTAAAGCTATATAAGGTCTTCTTATCTAACTAGAGGTAAACTATATCTTTATAGTTATTCTAAGTTTACTAAGTTAATTATAAAGATAGTTATTATATTATTAAATTATTTATATAAGACTATATTTAATAGCTAAGGCATTTTACTACCTTAGGACCCTTATATTAAGGCTGCTATTAACTAGGGGTTCTATTAATATTAAACTTTCTTAATAAATTTAGTTATATCTATTAACTAGCTAGGATTAAGTAGATATTATATTTAATACTTAGATTTTTAATCTTTAAGTAAAGTACTATATTTTAATTAAATAGTTATATAATACTATTTTATATTTCTTTTTTTTTACTTAATATTAATTAAGACTAATAAGACTTCCTTATTCTAAAGTTATATAGTTAATTTACTAAGTTCCTTTATAATTATTAGCTTATTTTATACCTTTATATACTCTACTAGCTTACTTTTTTTAGTTTCTAAATATAGTTATTTTATTATATAATATATATAATATATTACTACTTTTCCTACATATTTAATACTTAAAATATTATTATTTAGTAATAAAGATTTTCTTATTATTAAAATCTTTAGATTTTTAATTTAGAGGCTATTATTTAAAAATTTATAAGCTTAAAGTAGAGAATCTAATTTAATTATATTATAATTATTTCTTTTTATTTATTATTAATATTACTATTTTTACTTAAATTATTATTTTATATCTTTCTTTAAAAAAGAAAAAGCTAATATTAACTTAATATTCTACTACCCTATATTATAATAATAATAATTATTATTATTATTAAATATAGATAAGATTTTAGTATATTATTTAAATCTATTAAATTTTTAATACTTTTAAAAATTAATAAGTACTTTATTATAAATTTATAAAATTATAGCTACTTCTAAGCCTATCTTCTTATTAATTTAAATAGAAACCTTTTTATTTTTATTTAATTAATAATTTTGGAATTTTAAATCTTATTTTAAGCTATTTCCCTTTTAATATATAACCTTAGTACTCTATATTTAATAATTTAATATTTATCTTTACTATTCCAAGTCTATATACTCACTAATAAAATCTTTATAATCCCCTAATATATATAAATTAAAATGTATTTTAAGAATTTAAATTTTTATATCTTATTTAAGATTAAGTTCTATATCTACTAAGATATTATTTAAATTACCTACTATTATAGGTTTTATAGAAAACTAGCTATCTTAGTTAGTTTTATCTTTTACTAAACTTATTATAATTTTTTAGATATCTATATAATAATATACTATTTAGACTATTTATATCCTAATTATAGTAAGATCACTAGGCTTTAGGTCTAATTTTAGATACTTATTATTTTTTTAATAATTAATTTAACTATATTTAAACTTATATTTAAAGTTAATTTAGTAACCTATTATATAAAAGGTATATTCTTACTTAAATTACTTAAACTACTTATAAAACTACTATTTTAAATTATTATTTCCCTTATAATATTTATATTCTCTATTACTTATATATAATATTTAGCTTTTAAAGAAGGTTCCCTATAAAATTTAAATTAATTTTAATTAATTTTACTTTTTTTATTAAATTTTAAACTTTTCTACTTTTATTTATACTAATTATAAAATCTCTTTTAATTTCTTTTCCTAAAGTTATTAAGATATTTTAATTTACTTTATTTATTATAGAATTTCTTTTAGAGTTAATATTTATTTAATAAATTAAATCTCTATTATATATAATATAAATATCTATAATAGTCTCTTTATATATTTATATATATTATATATATATATTATATATTTATTATATTATATTTCTATTTAATATAGAAATTTAGATTATTAGGATTTAAATTTAACTATTCTTTAATCTAAATAAAGTACTTAACTAACCTAGCTTTAATCTAATCTACTTTACTTTTAAGATAAATTAAATATCTATTATAATATTAATAATATTAAACTCTATTATTAAGCTATAGAAATATTTATATTAGAGAATATCTAATTTAAATAGATATAATATTTTATTATATTAAATAAGACTTAAGCTTATTACCTTAAACTACTTAGCTAATTCTCTTATAATTTTTTTAAAAGTTAAATTTAAATTTTATTTTTATTAAAAATATATTTTACTTTTAAGTTAAAGAATTAATTTAATATTAAGAAATAGGCAATTTAAACACCTAACCTTTTGTATATAAAATAACTACTCTATTATTAAGCTAATCTCTTTTTTTAGTTTTTTTAAGTATTATTATTATTGTATTAACTATAGCTAATAATAATATAAATCCTATTATAATTAATTATATATTATAATTAATATATATAATTATTTTTATATTAGATATATTATTTATATTAATTAAATTACTATTTTAATTATTATTACTTGTAAAATATATATTATTATTATTTATAAATAAATCTTTTTATAAAAGATTTCTAGTAGATTTATAAAAAGATATATTATATATTATAATATTTATATTTATAAAAAAATTATTTAATACTATAATACTATAAGGTAATACTTAGAATATTATATAACTTAAAAAAATTAATATAATTAAAACTAAAAGTATACTATTTATATTATTATTTTATAGTTTACTTATTTTTATATTAATTAGTATTAATATAAATAAAAATAATATTAATACTGCTCCTATATAAATAATTAAATAAGCTAACCTTATAAAACTTAAACCTAATAGCATTAAATATAAAAAAATACCCCTAAATAGTTTTATTAAATATAATATAGAAATTATTAGATTTTTAATTATAATAATAAAAATATTGTATATAATAGTAAATATAGATATAATATCTAATACTTCTATATTATATTTATTAATTAAAATTTTATTTATAATAAATAAATTACTTATTTTATATTTTTAAAATTTTATTTAAAAAGGTTATAGTTAAATTACTTATAAAGTATTAAGAAGATTTAAATTGATATTATACTATAAAATCTAGAAGAAGAGTAAATCAAACACTTAAATGCTTATATATAATATTTAGTAGATACCTTACCTTACTAATAGCTATTCTTCCTTTAAATTAGATTAGATTTAAACTAATATCTTCTTCTATAATAGGAAAGCAT
>NW_015971864.1:4489-7204 GCF_000732125.1 Scedosporium apiospermum
ATAGTAGTTAGCTATTAAGTTTATAGCTTAACTTATTATACTTATAAATAGGACCTTCCTTTTAAATATATAAAAAATATAGATTTAAATTTTTAAATATATTTTTTTTATTATAGTTAATTAATCTTATATAACTTTTATTATATAAACTATATTTTAACTTAATACTAATTAGAATCTTATATTTAGTAAATTTTACTATAAAGGTCTAATTATAATTATTATATTTTTATAGTAAAAAAGTAAACTTATTATATAGTACTCCTTTTAGTATATAATAAGTAGTTAGTACTAATCTAAGGTTATATTTACTATAATATAGTGATTTATGATTACTAGTAATTACTTATTTATATAGTTGAATTTTAGATTATAATCTTTCTTACTAAATTTTATATTTTATTTTCTAAGATTAGCTTAAATTTATATTTTTATATCTCTTTATTTAAGAGTATTATAATATATTTATAGCCTATAATATAAGGGCTATAATAACTTGTCTTTATCTTCTTTATTATTTCTAGTATATAGAAAAAATGCTTTATAAAAACTATAAATAGAGATAGGGATTTTGTTAATTATATAGAGAAACTATAGTTTTACAATATTAACTAAAAATAGCTATATAATACTTATATCTTAATTAAAATTAAGTATTTAAATTGTGGTAAGGTTTTTTATAGATTATTGAATTAAATAATATACTTTATTACTAGTATTAGAAATAGTTTAGTGATTTTAGTTCTAATATTGCTACTTTACTCTTAAGGTAAAATACTTATACTTTTATTTATAGACTAAATAATTATCTAATCTATAGCATTTATTATTATTTGTAAAGACTACTAAGGTATCTAATTCTATTTATTTTCTATACTTTTACTCTTTAATGTTAGTTTTTATATAGAAGACTACTTTTACCTTTACTAGTCCTTAGAGTATTATAGAATTTTATCTCTTTACTTAAAAGTACTATACTTTTTATATAAAACTCTAGTTAAATACTACTTTATATAAAGTTATTTTGACTATCTAGGTGCTCTTTAAACCTACTTAAGATAAATAATATTTGTCTCTTATATATTATTATGACTACTAGTATGTAATTAGTTAAGACTATTTATATATATTATTATTATTAATATATAGATAAAACTTTATTTAATAACTAATTATTATTTCCCTAAGTTACTAGTTTAGCTATTAGGCTATTAACTAAAATTCCTTATTGCTATATATATTTACATTAGGGTTTTTTTAGACCTAATATAGTTGATTAACCTCTTAGTTATAATTAAGAAAATTTATAGCTTATTAAGCTATTATCTTAATAACTACCTTTTTCTATAATATTTATTGTCTTCTTAAAGTAATAATAATATTACTATCTTTACTATTATAAGGGATTTTATTACTCCCTTACTTTAAGGTAGGTAAAAATATCTTATACTTACTTTTATACTACTATTAATTTAATTTTTTAATTATATTAATTATTTAATTAGTATATATTAAATACTTAAATAGTATTTAATTAAAGCTATTATTAAACTTATCTAAAAATTTTAATATAATTTTTATTATATTACTTATTAATATAAATATTATATTAAATAATAATAAGCTATTTTCTATTATACTTATACTTAAAATAATATTTTATTTAGAATAAATAGTCTATCTATTATATTTATTTAATAATAAATTATTAATATTCTTTAATAATTTCTATATAATATTTTTATATTTATATAATTTCTAATTTTTAAAATAAGAGAACTTTCCTTTTATTATTATTAATATATAGTAAATAATAATAAGTCTAATATTATTATTTTCTACTATCTATATTAAAGATATCTAGTATTTTAATATTATTTTTTTTAAGTATATAGTTAAGAGATAATTATTAATCTACTTTTTTATATTTAGACTCTTATTTATATTCTTTTTCTTATTTATTAAAACTTTTATTAAATTTTCTTTTATTTTTACTTTCTTTTTTTATTAATTTAGTAATTAATTTTTTAATTACTTCTCTTTTTTTTAATAGAGTAGTTAATCTTTTAGCCTCTTTTCTTAATTTAGCCTCCTCTCTTCTATATTCTTTAATTATATCTATAACCTTTAGAAATTTTCCTTTTAAACTAGCTAATTTTTTATTATAAATATTATTAATATTTTTAGCTTTTTATTTAAATTTATTAAAATCCTTAATAATAAGATTTCTATATTATTTTATATTTCTTACTCCTCCTAATTTAAACTCTTTATCCTAAAAATATTTCTTTACTTCTAAGTTTAATTTGTTTTTATAGTTATTAATAATATTATTAATAGTATTTAATTTTACTAATAAAGCATTATTTAAGTTATTACCTCCTTTATAATTTACTATATTACTTTTAATAAAATGTATAGTATAATCTACTAAAGATTTTTTAGAATTATTAATATCTTTATCTTTAGAAAGATAAGTATTTTTATTTTTAGAAGTATTATTTTTAGGAGTATTAAGATCTTTAGAGCTAGGGGTATAAATAATTATATTTTTATATTTATTATTATTTTTATTTTTATCTTTTTCTAAAAATAATAAATTTCTAGTAGTAGAAAAAGTTCTAGTATTTATTAAATTTTATACCTTAAAAGGTATTATTAATCTAATTCCTGATTTTAGGTTAAATAGTATTATAATATTTTTAGCTATAATAT
>NW_015971864.1:8321-9532 GCF_000732125.1 Scedosporium apiospermum
AATTTTAATATAATTTTTATTATATTACTTATTAATATAAATATTATATTAAATAATAATAAGCTATTTTCTATTATACTTATACTTAAAATAATATTTTATTTAGAATAAATAGTCTATCTATTATATTTATTTAATAATAAATTATTAATATTCTTTAATAATTTCTATATAATATTTTTATATTTATATAATTTCTAATTTTTAAAATAAGAGAACTTTCCTTTTATTATTATTAATATATAGTAAATAATAATAAGTCTAATATTATTATTTTCTACTATCTATATTAAAGATATCTAGTATTTTAATATTATTTTTTTTAAGTATATAGTTAAGAGATAATTATTAATCTACTTTTTTATATTTAGACTCTTATTTATATTCTTTTTCTTATTTATTAAAACTTTTATTAAATTTTCTTTTATTTTTACTTTCTTTTTTTATTAATTTAGTAATTAATTTTTTAATTACTTCTCTTTTTTTTAATAGAGTAGTTAATCTTTTAGCCTCTTTTCTTAATTTAGCCTCCTCTCTTCTATATTCTTTAATTATATCTATAACCTTTAGAAATTTTCCTTTTAAACTAGCTAATTTTTTATTATAAATATTATTAATATTTTTAGCTTTTTATTTAAATTTATTAAAATCCTTAATAATAAGATTTCTATATTATTTTATATTTCTTACTCCTCCTAATTTAAACTCTTTATCCTAAAAATATTTCTTTACTTCTAAGTTTAATTTGTTTTTATAGTTATTAATAATATTATTAATAGTATTTAATTTTACTAATAAAGCATTATTTAAGTTATTACCTCCTTTATAATTTACTATATTACTTTTAATAAAATGTATAGTATAATCTACTAAAGATTTTTTAGAATTATTAATATCTTTATCTTTAGAAAGATAAGTATTTTTATTTTTAGAAGTATTATTTTTAGGAGTATTAAGATCTTTAGAGCTAGGGGTATAAATAATTATATTTTTATATTTATTATTATTTTTATTTTTATCTTTTTCTAAAAATAATAAATTTCTAGTAGTAGAAAAAGTTCTAGTATTTATTAAATTTTATACCTTAAAAGGTATTATTAATCTAATTCCTGATTTTAGGTTAAATAGTATTATAATATTTTTAGCTATAATATATATTATAATATTTTTAATTATTAATGTATATATATATTTATTGTCTGCCTTAAAAA
>NW_015971865.1:0-2940 GCF_000732125.1 Scedosporium apiospermum
TTAAAATTTAAATTTACTTTAAAGTAATAATAATATAGTTAATATAGAAAATTATTAGTAAAATATATTATAGCTACTTTTAAAAGCTAAATCTAAAAAATAAAAAAAATTAAATATAATAAACTTACTTTATTTAAGCTTTAAGGGTTTTAGTTTAAAAAAGAAAAAGAAAAAGAAAAAAAAAAAATTAAAGTAATTACTAAAAATATTAATATAATAAATTCTAAAACTAAGTTAAGTATATAATTAATAAAAAAAGAAGATATCTATTTATTATATATATAAATAATTTAAAAGTAGAAAGTATAATTAGTAGATAAACTAAATAAAATAAATTAAGTTACTAGAAATAACTTTAATTTTTAATTATTTACTTTATCTAAAGCTATAACTAGCTACTCTATACTTAAGGAAGTAGGGAGGGGGCTTATATAAAGGAGCTATATTTTATAGGAATAAGAAGTTAGTATTTAGTACTAGCTAAAGATATTCCCTTTTCCTAGAAGTAGTAGCTACTAGTATAGTAATAGCTTTACTACTTAGTAGCTATAGCTATTAGTAACTAAAATTAGTTTTTACCTTAGTTATTTAGGAATAATATTACTTATAAGTAAATAATATTTATAATATATAAGTATAGATTCCTATAGGTTTTACTATAGTAGATAAGAAGAGCTTATTTACTACTTTTATAGTCTAATTTCTTCCTTTTTTTCCTTATTAAATAATTTTACTATTTCTTCTACTTATAGGGATATATTAGTAAAAATACTCTATACTTTATAATATAATTATCTTTTTAAGTAATAATAAAATTAAAGAAATAAGAAATTAATATTATTAATAATATTTAAATATAAATTCTAATTAGAAAATTAATTAAGAAAAAAGACTATTAAAAAAAAACTTTTATAAAAAGTTAAAATAATTATATTAAAAATATCTAAAATAAAAGCTAAAAATATCTAAAAGATATTTTCTAAAATTAATATAAATATTATTAAATCTTTTTTTATAAGAAAAGAAGTTATTAATTAATTATTTCCTAATTAAAAAATTAATATATAGATATTAAAAATTAATTTTAATTTAGTAAAAGTTTATTTAATATAATACTTACTATATATAAAAATTAAAATTAATAATATTATAAATAAAGATATTATTAATATCTTTAATACTAGTATAGAAATTAATATCTTTTATATTTCTTATATAAAAAAAAATAACCTTTTATATATTAAGACTAATATAATCTTATACTTATTTAGTAACTAGTAATCTCTCTTTCTAAAAGGCTACTATAAGATTTTAATATAGATAGGAAGCTAAAAGCTTTCTATTAAATTCTATATCCTTATAAATAACTTTTTAAATATACTTATAATATTAAAAATATTTTTTATAAAAATATCTTACTTTTTTTTTAATTATAATAACCTCTTAAACTTTATTAAAAAGAAAATTATTATTAATAAAACTTAGCTTATTATATTACCCCTAAAATATCTTAGGGTAGTTAAATACTAGGAAAACTAGAGGAGAAATCCCTTATTAAAAGGGATTTCTTAGAGGCTATACTAGTACCTACTCCTTTACTACTAGACCTCTTTTTACTACTTACTTTAAAAGATATTCTCTAATTACTTAAAAATTCTTTTAAATATAATAAAAAAGTTATTTATAAAATACTATATAATATAGCTAAATATATATATATTTAGCTATATTATATAGTACTTTATAGATAATTTTCTTATCCTTTTTAAAGAAGTTTTTAAGTAATTAGGGAATATCTTCTAGGGTAGGTAGTAGGAAGAAATCTAGTAGTAAAAAAGTAAATATTAGTATAGTTTTTAAGAAATCTCTTTTAATAAAGGATTTCTCTTTTAGTTTTCCTAGTACTTAGCTACCCTAGGAGGTCCTAAAAATAATATAATAAGCTAAATCTTATTAATAATAACCTCCTTTCTAATAAAATTTAAGAAATTATTATAATTAAAAGAAAAATAAGATATTTTTATAAAAAATATTTTTAATATTATAAGTATATTTAAAAAGTTATTTATAAAATATTATATAATATTTTATAAATAACTTTTTAAATATACTTATAATATTAAAAATATTTTTTATAAAAATATCTTATTTTTCTTTTAATTATAATAATTTCTTAAATTTTATTAGAAAGGAGGTTATTATTAATAAGATAAACTTTAAAAGCTTTTAACTTATAAAAAGTCTATATATTAATAGCCTTCTAAGCTTAGTTATTTAATTTTAAATTAATAGTATTAAAATTCTCTATTTTATTTATTAGATATTAGTTAATTAACTAATATCTAATAAATAAAATAGAGAATTTTAATACTATTAATTTAAAATTAAATAAGTAAAACTAGAAGTTACTTTTCTTTAAAAAATTAAAATTATCTCTTATAAAGCTTAGTAAATACTATTAATCTATATTCTACTAGCTATACTTAAGCTAATTATCTTTATTTTAAAAGAGAAAGTAGATAAGATACTATTTAAATAAAATTATAAGCTCTATAAAAATAAGATCTTTCTTATAGTAAAAAAGAATAGTAGAATCTAATTAATTAATAATTATTAAAAAATAAACTAGAAGATAATATAAGATACCTTTACTTTTCTTAAAGCTAAAAAGTTTTTAAAATAAGTAGCTTAATATCTTATATTTATATTTATTAACTTATTCTCTAATTATAATTAAGTTTCTCTTATAAAAACTAATAAAGATCTAATAGTTTTTAATTTCCCTATTAAGCTTTTAAAAATATATATATTATTTTAAAAAGCTATTAATTTTATTAAATAGTTTATAAGAATAGTTATTATAGTTCTTTATAATCTTATATTTTATATTACTATAACTTATCTTAATAATATAATTATAAGAAAGCTAATAAGTAAATA
>NW_015971866.1:0-920 GCF_000732125.1 Scedosporium apiospermum
TATTATATATATTTAGAATATATAGCTAGTTCTTTATAATCTATAGGAATTCTAACTTATTAATAATTATAAGTAAAATAAAGTTTCCTTATATTTTACTATCTATTAAAGCTATTAACTTTTAGTTTACTAAGGTAATTAGTATTTTTAGATAATAGATCTTTTATCCTTTTATAATATTTATCTTTTATAAGTCCCCTTAGGATCTAGGTCCTATTATTTAAGTAACTTCTTTAGTAACTAATAGTATCTTATTATATTACCTTCTTTATAGGCTAACTAACTATTATTATAACTTTTTAATTTTTTTATATTATACTTACTAGGCTTTCTTTAGCTCTAGTACTTCTTTTTAGTTATTAACTAGGTTATATATAAGCTCTAGTTATTTATTAGTTTCTTTATTAAGTTCTTTTCTAAGCTAGTTGATTTTCTTAGTAACTTAGTGTCTAAGGTTGTCTATAAGTTTTATAATATAAGCTTTATAGTAATAGAACTCTTTCTTCTACTAATTAATTTGTTTTTGTAAGTTGTCTTTTTTATCTAGTGGCTCTGACTTATATTCTGGTTTAGGGTTTTTTAGAGTTTATAAGTAGTAGGACTATTACTTAATAGTGCTTTATAGGTCTAATAAGTATTATATTGCTTTCTATTTTAGTTGTTTGGGGTCTAGTTTTTCCTTTATTATCTTTAAAATTTATTAGAGTATTTTTTCTTTTAGGTTTTTAATAATTTCTTAGAGAATTTTCCTTTTTTTTTTCTTTTTAAGGGCTATATAGTAGTTAATTAGTAGGTTAGTAAACTATTTTTCTTGTTTTTAGTTTATTTTTCCTATTAAGCTTCTAATCTTCTTTTTAAAGATTTTTTAAAACTTTATTAGTTCCTTTTTAATATTAGTTTTAATATCTTCTATAAAATCA
>NW_015971867.1:0-7060 GCF_000732125.1 Scedosporium apiospermum
CTAGTACTATATAATACTATTTCTACTTCTTCTACTAAAGATATAACTAGTTTAACTATATTACTACCTTTAAAAAGGGATTTAAAGATTACTTAAGGGGCTTATTTATTAGAGGTTTTAATAGAAATTAAAAATATTAATTATAATAATTACTTTTATAATAATAGGGTTTACTAATAGCTAGATCTAGGTACTTATTAGTTAGTAGTAGTTAAGGTAATAGTAAAGAATATTCTCCTTTTTAGTAATATAGGTTCTAGGGAGTTATTAGGGTCTTTTATTATCTTTTTACTTCTTATTCTTATAGATTTATTATTCTTAGGTATTCTAGTAAGCTATAAAAGATATTAGCCTATAACTTAGAGCTTATTAAAGAAAATCTCCTTAGTAAAAGATAATAATACTTTATTAACTATTATATATTATTAGTTTTATTAATATTAGTATTATATTAGTTATTAGTTTTAAGTAAACTATTAGATTAATTCTTTTATAATCTATCTTTACTTCTTTATAAAAACTTTATAATTAAGTAAATAGGTTAGTATAATAGTATAAGCTATAAGGTCCCTAGAAAGAACTAAGTAATATTATTATTATTATAATAAATACTTTTATAATAGTAGTACTATTAATACTAGGAGGGGCTCTACTAGTTGTAGTAGGTGTAGAGGTCTTAATAATTATAAGTTATATATTAGTAGTTTATAATAGTAAAAGGTTAGTTCTCTCTTTTAGAGGGTATATACTAGGAGCACTTCTTATATATACTAGTTATACCTAGAGGAGTTCTGCTCTTAGTTAGAACTAGTAGCAATTAGTTCTAGTAGGTGCTAGATCTAAGGGTTATTAGTTCTGCTTCTTGTTATTTCTTGTTTGTGTGATACTTATAGCTTTATTATTTAATTTCTCCTAAGCTATATTAGTATTTAATATATTAGATATTTTTTTTTATAGTTATTTTATATATATAAAAGCTTTAGCTTTCTACTTGATTTTATCTATCTAGTAGTCTATTCTATTAGACTTCTATAGTTAAGTATATACTATCTAGAGTTTTCTATTAAAATAATTATATATTATCTTTAATTACTTAATTAATATATTAGTTCCCTATACTTTTATATACTAGAGATATTTTATAATATACTATTAGATTAGCTTACTTATATATATCTATTTAGTAATATAAATATTTTCTTTACTAGCTAGCTACCTTTAAGTTTAGTAGCTAGTAATATTAAACTAGTATATTAGCTTAGTTATCTAGTTTTATATTAATTTATAAAGTAATTTATTTTACTTATTTTCTAATATTAGCTTATATTATTATTTTAAAGTATTACTTTATAATATTTAAAATAAACATTTTAAAAGTAAGTTAATTAGAGCTAGGTTTAGTAATTTCTTAGCTTTAATAGCCTAGGTAAATAGTACTATATTATAGTAATAAAAATATTTTCTATTTATAAAATAGCTTTAATCTTTATATGTTTTTTTATCTATATCTAACTATAAGAAACTAATATTTTTAGTAATTTGCTTACTTAACTAATAGCTATCTTATTATCTAGGCTACTTTTAGGTTACTAGCTTTATAATATTTTAGAATACTTATATTAGTATATTTAAGTTAGAATTTAGCTTACTAATTATATAATTTCTAAAAACTATAAAGTTAGCTATTTCTAATAGAACTTATTAGCTTTCTTAAATAAGGATTAATATAGTTTTAATATCTTTAAATATAATTTATTAGCTAGCTACTATAGAATATAATAATAATAGAATTTTTTTTAATTATTAAATATTTATTTTTATTAGTTTTACTTAATTAAAATTAGTTCTAAGTTTATATTTAAATTAAGCTAAGAAAATAATCTTCTTCTTTACTATATAGTTACTTAAAAATTATCTTACTTAACTAAGTTTAAGGATTTAGGAGTTTATATACTAGAATATACTAGTATTTTATTTTATAAAACTATTTCTATTTACTACTTAGTATATAAGAGGTTTTCTTATAGCTATCTTTTAAAAATTACTTTTAAAAAGTTATTTCTTAATTTTACTTTTAGTTAATTAATATTTAATATAATAATACTTAATATTAGTTTATCTTTAGATATACTTATAAGTTAGTTTAGAAATTAGCTTAGGATAGTAGATAATCCTTAAGTTATTAGTTACTTTTCTTTTCCCTTTAATAGTATTTATTAGGGTTTTTAGAAATCTCCTACTTTACTAGTAGTTAACTTTCCTTAACTTTTCTTACTTTTAGATACTTATTTTATTCTAATATATAATTATACTAGTTCTTATATACTTATTAGTTTATTTATAAGCTAAGTATAGTTTACTTATATTCTTAATATCTTCCTTACTAATAGCTCTTATAAAGCTTTCTTAGCTAGTTTTAAGTTGTTAATTACTTACTTATTAACTTACTTACTTACTATTTTAAAGAGAAAAGAGAGGAGAGAAGGGAAGGGGGGAGTAAATAAAGCTTAAGATTTTTAAAGAAATTAAATAATACTATTACTATTATAGCTTTTAGTATATTACCTAGCTATTAGATATAAGTAATAGCTTATAATTATAGAAATAAGAAAATATAGCTTATTTACTTTAAAGGTAATATCTATTAATAGATTATTTATAAAGCTAGTAATTATTTATATATTAGATATATTATTACTAGTAGGATTATATATTAGATTTCTTAGTTAAGTAAGTAAGCTATTAAGAGAGTAAGATTATTATTTTCTTTCTTAGTAAGTAAATATAGGAGTATTTACTTTTATATATTATAATATAGGGTTACTATCTAGCTTGTGATTATATACTACCTAAGGTAGTATAGTAGTAATATCTAATAAGTAGAAGCTAGTTCTAGCTACTAAGTAATAGAGCTACTACTATATTAGTAGCTACTATCTCTAGGGAGAGAGGATATCTCTAGCTAGTACTAAGCTAGCCTTTTATTTTTATAGAGTATATTCCTTTATATAAGCTTTCTTTTCTTCTTTTTAAATATAAAGTAGCTAGCTATAACTTTAAGTAAAGTAAGTAACTAGGAATTATAATTATTTTTAATAACTTAGTTTATTCTACTTAATTTATCTACTAATTATGTTTTCTACTTTTAAATTATTTATATTTATAATAAATAAATATTTCTTTTTTATTAATTATATATTTAATTTAACTTTAAAAAATTTTATATTAATATTTTAATAATTATTTTAATTTTTCTTTTTAAATTAAAACTTTAAAACTTAAATAAAGTAAACTTATTATATTTAATTTCTAAGTAAACTTATTATAATCTTCTTCTTTACTATATAGTTACTTAAAAATTATCTTACTTAACTAAGTTTAAGGATTTAGGAGTTTATATACTAGAATATACTAGTATTTTATTTTATAAAACTATTTCTATTTACTACTTAGTATATAAGAGGTTTTCTTATAGCTATCTTTTAAAAATTACTTTTAAAAAGTTATTTCTTAATTTTACTTTTAGTTAATTAATATTTAATATAATAATACTTAATATTAGTTTATCTTTAGATATACTTATAAGTTAGTTTAGAAATTAGCTTAGGATAGTAGATAATCCTTAAGTTATTAGTTACTTTTCTTTTCCCTTTAATAGTATTTATTAGGGTTTTTAGAAATCTCCTACTTTACTAGTAGTTAACTTTCCTTAACTTTTCTTACTTTTAGATACTTATTTTATTCTAATATATAATTATACTAGTTCTTATATACTTATTAGTTTATTTATAAGCTAAGTATAGTTTACTTATATTCTTAATATCTTCCTTACTAATAGCTCTTATAAAGCTTTCTTAGCTAGTTTTAAGTTGTTAATTACTTACTTATTAACTTACTTACTTACTATTTTAAAGAGAAAAGAGAGGAGAGAAGGGAAGGGGGGAGTAAATAAAGCTTAAGATTTTTAAAGAAATTAAATAATACTATTACTATTATAGCTTTTAGTATATTACCTAGCTATTAGATATAAGTAATAGCTTATAATTATAGAAATAAGAAAATATAGCTTATTTACTTTAAAGGTAATATCTATTAATAGATTATTTATAAAGCTAGTAATTATTTATATATTAGATATATTATTACTAGTAGGATTATATATTAGATTTCTTAGTTAAGTAAGTAAGCTATTAAGAGAGTAAGATTATTATTTTCTTTCTTAGTAAGTAAATATAGGAGTATTTACTTTTATATATTATAATATAGGGTTACTATCTAGCTTGTGATTATATACTACCTAAGGTAGTATAGTAGTAATATCTAATAAGTAGAAGCTAGTTCTAGCTACTAAGTAATAGAGCTACTACTATATTAGTAGCTACTATCTCTAGGGAGAGAGGATATCTCTAGCTAGTACTAAGCTAGCCTTTTATTTTTATAGAGTATATTCCTTTATATAAGCTTTCTTTTCTTCTTTTTAAATATAAAGTAGCTAGCTATAACTTTAAGTAAAGTAAGTAACTAGGAATTATAATTATTTTTAATAACTTAGTTTATTCTACTTAATTTATCTACTAATTATGTTTTCTACTTTTAAATTATTTATATTTATAATAAATAAATATTTCTTTTTTATTAATTATATATTTAATTTAACTTTAAAAAATTTTATATTAATATTTTAATAATTATTTTAATTTTTCTTTTTAAATTAAAACTTTAAAACTTAAATAAAGTAAACTTATTATATTTAATTTCTCTAATTTTTTAAATTTACTTTTTAAAAGTAATTATAATATATTTTATTAATAATTTTTTATATTAATTATATTACTATTATTTTAAAATAAATTTAAATTTTAATATTTTATATTTTATCTACTATACTTATTATCTTTAATATTATTTACTCCTTTTAAAAATAAATCTTTTTATTTTTTTTACTTATTTTTATTACTATCTTTAAATTAATTAATAAATATAGCTTCTTAGTTAAGTTTATAACTATATTACTTTCTCTTATATTATTCTCTACTATTACTACTATCTTTCTATTTTTCTTCTCTATTAAAAATAAATTATCTTTTTTTTTTTTTTATTAACTTTACTACTTTTCTTCTAGATAGTCCTCTAAATATTAATTTTTAATAAAAGTAATTATATTATTATTATATTTATATAAACTAATATTACTAAGATTATATTAGCTAGCTATATAGCTATAATATTTATATTTATTACTATAATACTAGTAATACTATATTAATATATAGGGTAACTAGTAGTAGTGCTACTATATTGTAGATTAGTAATACTATAAAGGTCCGGAGTACTATACATCCTATTTTTACTTACATATAAAAAGTCATAGTAGCTCTAGTTTTATAAAATAGAACTTAAAAAAAATAGTAGTATAGAAGAAAGAAAAGAGTAATATTGCAGTAGTAAGTAATTAGTTATTTTTTATTAGTTAAAGAGCTATTATAAAGGTTATTTTTTTATTATTTTTTTCTTAATAATATTTTTTTTATTTTTAAGTTTTCTTCTTCTTTTCTTTAAATATTAATATTTTATAATATAGATTTTAACTGATTAATAACTTTTTAAGTATTCTACTTAACTATTAGACTAATCTAATAACTATTAGAGTATTTTTTCCTTATAATATAGCTCTTAGCTACAGCTAGTTATTCTTATAAGTAGGTAGCAGACCTATTTATATTATTAAGTTATGCTACTCGGCTTTAATAAAGTACTATAATCTTATATAGCTTACTATAATAGAGACCTAGTATTTTTATTATATTAAATAGTAAATAGCTATAATATCTAGATAATAATAATAAATATATAATTTTTTACTTAAGGTTACTAGAATATAAAAAAATCTTTAGACTTTAAAAGATATTAGTTTAGTTTTTTAATATAGCTTTCTTCTATTTCTTCTTTAATTATATCTTAATTAATAATTTTTATTTATTTAGAAATATTATAATATATATTTTTAATAGTATTATAGACTTCCGTACTATTTTTATTATTTTTATTTCTTTTTTCTTTTCTACTAGCTTATCTATTACTAAATTTATAGCTTTTACTATTTATATTACTATTTTTAAAGATAAGGTTATTAGCAATCTTATAAATAAAGATAACTTTAATAATAAATAAGCTTAATATATTTAATAATATTAGTTTCTATTTTTATTTTATATTTTTATAATTAGTTTTTTTTTTTCTTTTTTATTTTAAAATAAATAAATTTAAATTTAATAAAATTATTATTATTATTATTATATTTTTATTTTTTTATATTTATATATATATATATTTTTTATAAGCTACTTTTAAGTTATTATTAATATTAATTAGTTTATATATTATTTTAAATAAATTAAATATTTTTATATTTATAAACTTATTTAATAGTTTTTATATAAATATATTATAATTTTTCTATTATATAAAAACTTCTTTATAAAAGCTATACTTAACCTTCTTAATATAAATATAATAGATTTTATTAACTATTTACTTATTATTATTATTATTCTAGATAATTAATAACTATAAATTTACTTATATTTAGCTAAATATAAAGTTTTTATATATTTAATAGAAGAAGTTAATATAAAATTAGCTTTTCCTTCTATTAGGTAAGCTAGATAGTTTAATAGTATATAAAGTAAAGATATAGAAAATAATAAATTTTAAATAAAAAAAGTTTAATTTTTTTAATTAAATAATATTATAATTATATAAATTTAGTTATATTTTATTACTTACTTTAAATTTCTTAATAAAAGCTCCTTTTTTAATTATAGAAGCTTTTTAAGCTTAATTAATAGATATTATAATTATTTAATAAAGCTTAGTAATTTCTTAAAGCCTTTAAATAAAGTTTTTTATATACCTTTTAAATAAGTATTAAGATATTTATTTTACTAAGATATTTTCTATAATAAATAAAATAGAAAGTAGTTTATATTTATATATTATATAAAATAAAGATATCTTAATAGATAAGTTAATATAGCTATTTATTATTATTTATATTATA
>NW_015971868.1:0-2678 GCF_000732125.1 Scedosporium apiospermum
AGGATAAGTAAAAAGCTAAAGCTAAAATAATATAATTAGAAAATAAAAGATATAAATTCTATTAAATAGGAGAAGATATAGAGGAATTTTAGATTAATAAGATAAAATTAGTAAACTTAAGCTTTAGGCCTAGTCTACTATTATAACTTAATAATAGTATAGCCTAATTAAAGTACTTTTATACTATAGAAAAAAAGATAACTAATTTAGATAATAAGTAGGAAGACTTTAAAGAAAAACTAATAACTTTAAAAGTAGAAAAGATAAAAATAAGAAAAATCTACTTTAACTTAATAATAATATATATAAAATATTAAAAAATATTTAAGTTATATATATAACTATATACTTATATAAAAGTATATATTAGTATTCTAAGGTAAAAAGTAAAAATATAGAGAGTAGCCCTAAGATAAGAAATTATCAAGATTAGCTTAAAAATAAAAATACTCTTAGTATTTTAGCTTAAAGATAGATAAATACTTAAGGTAGTAGTACTAAAATAAATCTAAAAGTTTTAGAAAATAATATATATTAGGATACTAATAAAGTTTAAGGTTAAAAGTAAAGAGTAGGAGATCTATATAGATATAGATATAAATAATAATCTAGTAGATAAGGAATAAGTTAAATAGTTTTCTTTAAATATTAAGTTTTATAAAAAGGAAAAGCTAATAATAATAATAAGAGCTAATAGACTATTTAAAATAATAGAAATAATATTCTTTAATTTCTATATATCTAATTAAGTAAGAAAAAAGAATATATTAATATATATTATTATTAAAGTAAATATTACTAATAACTTAGCTCTAAAACTTCTATTTAGAACTTAAGTATTATATAGACTAAGAGCTATTATTAATATAATCTAAAAATAGATTAACTTTAAAGCTTTCTATAATATAAAAACTAAAATCAAATTTAAATACTATAAGTAAGCTATATTATAAAAAGTTATATATATAATATAAATAGAAATTAAACTAGGTAAAGAAATACTATTACTAGTAACCTAATTAGTATTACTACTAGAAAATAAGAAGACAATAAATACAAACTACCACTTTCAAGCAACATACCCTACTACCTTCAATATAACCTTTAACACCAATACCCTAAGATTTATTATAATATATAACAATACTAAAAAAGTAATAAAGATCTCTAAAATAATAAAGTTAGATAACTAAAATAACATATAAAAAAACTAATAATAAATATAATCTTTATAAAAAAGCTTAAGATCTTAAGTAAAAAAGAGAATATTAGTAAGGAAAAACTAGCTTATATATAAAAATAAGTAAAGTATAAAGTAGAGAAATTTACAAAGATATAAAAAGACCTATTAGAAGTATAAAATAAATACTAGCTCCTAAACTATAATATTAATAAACTAAGAGATATACTAATAATCAGATCTAAATATAAAGTATATATTACAAATAACAACCTAAAGTTTACTACTAAAATTAGAGAAATAGTAAAAAAGTATAATATATACTATAATAAAGAAATAGTACTAATACTAGAAGATAAGAAAATAAAAATTAACTTTATAAATAAATAGTAGAATTAGAAAAAGATAATTAGAAAATATAAACTATTATAACTAAATTAGAAATTCTTTAATAAAACTTATAATATTCTTTATACTATAGGAAAAATAAGCTAGATAAATAAACTAATATTAATTATATACCTAATATTTATAATATAGAAAATAGTTAATAATATAAAGAAAGGAAAAGTTATAGTAGACTTCTAGCTACTAAATAAGATTACTATACCTAATACCTATCCTCTACTAGACTAAGCTAATATTATTAAGATCTTATAAAAAAAGAAGTTTCTATTAGTATTAGATATTAGAAATTTCTTTTTCTAGTTACTAGTCCTATTTAAATATTATAATAAGATAATAGTAATTAGCTTATATAGGTTAGAAAAATCTAATATAATATTTATAAGATTTAAAAACTTACTAACTTATACCTAGAGATTTATAAACAAGTTCTTCTTTAAATATAAGGACTTTATTAAAGCTTATATTAATAATATTATTATATTTAATAATATAAAGAAAAAATACTTAAAATATTTAAAGATAATTTTAAAGATTATTAACTAATATTAACTTTATATTATAGTAGAAAAGTTATTTTTAGTATTATTAGGGTTTCTAGCTTATATAGCCTGTACTTATAGCTAGCTAGTAGAACTGGCCTACTACTAATATATAGTACTAATATATAGTACTAATATAAGGTAATTTCCTATATAAGAGGAATATTATAAGTTAGCCCTTAGTTAATTAGAATTTAAAATAATATATCTTTATTTTATATTAGAAACTTACTTTAAAAGGTATAATAGTAATAATATTACTAATTTCTAATCTTTATAATCCTAAACCTATACCTATTAATAGTATAAACTCTAATCTAGTATATATTTATTATAGTCTAGTATAGGCCTAAGCTTATACTATACCTAAAGTCCTTTATAAAGGAGTTATATATTTTATAGTAATAACTATAAGTAGCTATAGTTATTCTATCTAGTAAAAAGGAAAGCTTATATATAAGAGGTCTTTTAGAACTATTATAATACTAGAGTAGTATTATAGTTTATTATAAAAAGTAGTAATTATATTACTTAGTTATTTTATAACTTAA
>NW_015971869.1:0-2650 GCF_000732125.1 Scedosporium apiospermum
AAAAGAAGAAAATATAAATAAATATATATAATAAAAGTTATTATAAACTTTAAGACTAAGTTAATAGTAGATAAAATACTATAGAATATATTAAAAAAATATTAAAAGTATAATAAAATATTTACTAAAAAACTAGATATTAGATTACTAGAATATAGCTAGTAGGATTATAAGATATCTTTAAAAAAAAGTATATAATTAAAGTTTATATTTATTTATAACTTTAATAAAATATAACTTTAAACTTTATAAAAATATATTAAAAAGATATTAAAAAAAGAATATATTAGATTATTAATATTATTAGTAAAATACCTTATTCTCTTTATATTTAAAAAGAATAGTAAATTATAAATATATATAGATTATTAATAACTTAATAATATTACTATTAAAAACTAATATCTACTACTCTTAATTTCTAAATTATAAAATAGGTTTTAGGGAATTTTATAGTTTATAATTCTAGATTTAAAGAAAATATATAATCTAATCTATATTAAAAAAGATAATAAATAGAAAACTATTTTTAAAATATATCTAAAGTACTTTAAATATTTAATTATATTTTTTAGATTTATTAATATTCTTATAAGTTTTTAGATAATAATTAACTATATTTTATAAAAATACTTAGATAACTTTATAGTTACTTACCTTAATAATATTTTTATTTACTTAAATATTTTAGAGAAATATAAGGAGTATATATATAAAATTCTTTAAAAATTATAAAAAGTAAACCTATTAGTAAAACTATCTAAATATAAATTCTATAAGTAATAAGTAGATTTCCTTAGATATATAATCTAACCAGGAAAAATCTAAATATAGAAATCTAAAGTTAAAGCTATCTTAGAATAACTAGTACTAATAAATATTACTAAAATTAGAGGATTTTTTAGATTTTTTAACTTCTATAGAAGATTTTTAGGAAACTATAATACTAATATATAAGCCCTTATAAAACTTATTAAAAAGGATAACTTATTCTAATAGGAACTTAAAAAATAGAAAGTATTTTAGAAAACTAAATAAGTTATATATAAATAATTTATATTTTATTAAATAGACCTCTTAAAACCCTTTAAATTAAAAATAGATATATTAGATTATAATATAAAAGTATAACTAAGATAATAAGATAAAAATAGTAAACTTTATTTTATAATATTTATATTAAAAAAACTTAATAGATTTAAACTATATTATAGAATACCTAATAAAAAGCTAATAGCTATTATTAAAGTATTTAGGAAATAGAAATATTATTTAATAAGTACTAAATACTCTATTATTATCTATTTTAATTATAAAAACCTTATAGGATTTACTATAATTAAAGAACTTAACTAATAATAAGTATATTAGACTAAAAAGCTATTAAAATATAACTTTAAGATTATATATATTAAAAGAAAAGAAAATAGATAAGCTAATATACTTAATTAATACCTTAACTACTTTTAAAAGATATTAAGGGAAGTATAAATAGTATTATATTATAATAAGGAAAGTAATTTATAATAAATTATAACTAACTACTAAATAAAGTAAAATCTAAAATTCCTTTAGAAAATTAAAGAAAAATAAAAAAAATATAAAATATATTATTATAAAGACCCTTTAAACTATTTTAATATAAAAAAGAAAAATAAACTATAATATAAAAATAGGAAAATAATAGTAACTAATAATCTTACTAGCTATATCTTTAAAGGGATATATAAGTCTATACTATATAGCTACCTAAACTTTAAAAGAATTCTTTAAATCTTTAAAAAAAATTACTAAATAGATTAAAACTTTAAAAACCTTTAATTTATTATTAATATATATAAACTATATATATAAAATAAAATATTATAATATAAACCTTATAGATTATTATAATTAATACTAATATTTAAAGTACTATAATAAAAGATTACTATTAACTTTATTATTAAACTATTACTATTAAAAGACCTTACTATAAAAATAATATATAATAATATTATAGTAATAGTAAACTAACTTATAAAATATACTTACTTTATACTCTATAATAAAGTAATATAAATACTATAGTTTACTAAACTATTTTTATAAATAGTAATAGTAAATTATAATTTACTAGAAGAAATTAACTCTAATAGAAAACTAATATTTATCTTAAAATTTTAGTAAAGCCTTTTAAATAAAATAAAAATTAACTATAAACTATCTATAATATATTACCTAAAAATATAAAGATAAGTTAAATAAATAAACTAGATACTAAAGATATACCTAAGATATTATATCAACTAAAAATAAAATAATTAAATATTATTATTACCCCTAGCTTAGAGAGTTTATAATATTAATATATTAGAAAGTATAAAAACTTTACTATTCTATATAAACTATAATATTAAACCTCAAGCTAGATTTAAACTAATAGGAATTAAAACCTAAGTAAAGTAAGCTATCCTTATAATAAATAAAATAAAAGAACTTTATAAATAACTAGTAGAAAAGCTATAATTTATCTAGTAATAAATAAAATACTATATAGACTAGAAATAAGTTAAAGGACTAACCCTTAAAAGGGGAAATAAGGTCTAGTTACTATAAAAGAAACTAGGAACCAGGGACCCCTAAATTAAAACTATATAACTAAGTAATA
>NW_015971870.1:0-2642 GCF_000732125.1 Scedosporium apiospermum
TTATAATTAATTTTTAACTTATTAGTTAATATAATAGAAATAAGTATAATCTTAGATAAAGAAGTAATTATTTTTATTTAATAAGTATATTAAGAAGAGGTTAAGGCTTTAATTATAATAGTTAAAATAATCTTAAAATTATAATATAATAAATAATATAAAATAATTACTTTTAAAGTAAAAGATATAATATATCTATATTTTTATAATAGTTATTATTTACTAGGTAACTTTAAAAAGAAATAGTTATTAATTAAAATAGAGCTTTTTAAGATAGTAAGGAAAATATATAAGCTTATTATTAAACTAGACTTCCTAATATCTTAGAAAGTTTATTTAGTTATTTTTATAGTTTATATTTATAAATTAAAGTAAGGGAAAGATCTTTATTAGAGAAAAGTAGATTCTCTATAACTAATTTAAGTATATAGGGAGGAAGAATATAAAGTAGAAAAGATTATTATCTCCTATAATATAAAAAGTAAAAGGAAATATCTTATATAATAAACTAGCTAGAATCTTAAAGATAACTAATAGATAGTAAGAGTAGAATTTATATATTATATTAAAGATATATTTAAAGAATATAAAGTAAAACTATAAGAAATAAATAATCTATAAGTCTAAAAAGTAAATAAAAAAAAGTATATTAGTTTATAAAAATATAGCTAGTAAATAACAATTTTTATAATTAAGCTACTTTATTAAATAAAATAGTAAAAATTTCTTATATTATTATTATTTTTTATATATTATAATTAATAAGTTATTTTATAATTAGCTAGGGTATATTATTTTTTATTTTTCTTTTATATATTTATATATAGTAAAATAAGGTCTAGCTTAGCTAGATAGATAAAAGAGAGCTATCTTTAATATTATATTTTACTATAGCTATTTATAAATATAATATTTATTAAATATAATACCTACTAAGTAAAAGAGACTAAGTATAAAAAATATACTATTTAATATAAAAAAATTAATAATAGATTTTAAAAGAGATAGTAAAAAAAGCTAGATATTATATAATCTTATAATACTAAAGTAATATATTAAAATAATAAGTTTTATTTAATTATTAATCTTATAGTTTAATATTAAGATATAGCTATTATAAGTAAAGAAGATAACTAAGCTTAAGTAAATTAAAGATATAAAGGAAATTTATATCTAGAAAAAAAAGTAAAATATAAAAGAAGATAAAAATATCTAAAAGAAAATTTATATTAAATTAGAAAAAAGTAAATACCTTTAATAACTTATAGTTTTTTCTTTATAACTAATTTTAGCTCTAGTATATAGACTTAAAATAAATTCTTTTCTTTAAAATAGATATTAGTAAGATAGCCTTTAACATATATACTTTCTAGCTTTATAGTCTATATTAAAATAATAAGTTAATCTCTAGAAAAGATATTCTAGCTTCTTAATTAAAGTTAATATATTTTATATCTAAAATAAAATCTAATATTAAAAAGAAGTATAATTTAATAGAAACTAAAATAGTAAATATAATATAAATAATAAAAAAACTAAAAAAGATAATTAAATTAAATTTACTATTAACTATAATTATTATTAATTACTTACCTATAAAAAAGATTATTATATATATTTTAATATAAATAGTAAATTTAAATAAAGTAAATTTTAAGTTTATAAATATTATAAATTAATTATCTTAATTTAAATTTAAAATTATATATATCTCTAGTAAATTTAATATAATATTAGATATTTTATCTTAGCTATTTTATATACTAATTCTTAATTTATAACTAAATAGTAAGTAATTAAATATATTAGAAGATATTAGAGTAATTAGTAAGTAATTAGCTTATATTACTAAATAATTAATAAAAATAAAATAATAAAATAATAAATAATTATTCTTTTAAAAATTTTATTAATATATAACTAGAACTTACTAAAAAAAATTATTAGTAATTAAGATATTAAGTTTATTTTAGAAATCTAAGGAGAAATATTTAAGCTATTAGATATAATACTTATAATAGCTACTATTTATTATTAAGGTTATAAAGGTTTTAGAAATTAAAAGAATAATAATTATAAAACTATTAGAATTTTAAGGGAATAAAAAAGTTAAAAGTGAAAATAATTATATAAAAATAGCTATTATATTAGAATTGTGTGTAAGGAAGTCCTTATTCTTCTATTTCTTTCCTAGAAAGAGAGGGAGGAATCTAGGTCTATATATAATTATCTTTCTTCCTTCTTTAGGTTAAAAAGTAACCTAGTTACTTCTCACATGCCTTCTACCTTCCTAGTTTTAGTTTCTCGGAATTTTGAAAGTTATTTCTAAAACCTATATTTAATTCTGGAAGCCCGGAAGCTTATTTTTAGTTTTTCAGTTTTCCAAAACCCCGGAAACTTATTTTTAACTTTTCAGGTTCCGGAAGTCTAGAAACTTCTTCATATTCTAAAAGTCTAGAAACTTCTTTATATTTTATACTAGTTTCTTAGGTCTAGGCTAGTTTCTTGGGTCCAGGCTAGTTTCTTGGGTCCAGGCTGGTTTCTTAGGTCTAGGCTGGTTTCTTCTAAGCTAGTTTTTTCTAGGCTGGTTTCTTTTAATAAAGATATAGAAAAATAATTTTTCTTTTTAATAAGTTAATTTT
>NW_015971871.1:0-2586 GCF_000732125.1 Scedosporium apiospermum
AAATAGAAACCAGCCTAGAACCAAGAAACCAGCCTGGAACCAAGAAACTAGTACGAAATACAAAGAAGTTTCTGGACTTCCGGAATGCAAAGAAGTTTCCGGACTTCCGGAATACGAAGAAGTTCCTGGACTTCCGGAACCTGAAAAGTTAAAAATAAGTTTCCGGGTTTCTGGAACTAAAAAACAGGTTCTAAGAAACAATTCTCAGAACCCCGAGAAACTAAAACTAGGAAGGCGGAAGGCATATAAAAAGTAACTAGGTCACTTTTCGACCTGAAGAAGGAAGAAAGATAATTATATATAGACTTAGATTCCTCCCTCTCTTTCCAGGAAAAAAAATAACAAGAATAAGGACTTTCTTATACACAATTCCAATATAATAACTATTTTTATATAATTATTTTTACTTTTAACTCCTTTATTCTCTTAAAATTCTAATAGTTTTATAACTATTATTCTTTTAATTCCTAGAACCTTTTATAACCCTAATAATTATATTAATACTAGAAAGCAAGAAGATATAAGTTAACCTAGTAGATAGCTAGTAAACCTAGTAAAAAATAATTAAAAAATATCTACTAAGTATATAAGAAAATACTTTTTTAGATAAAACTTATAATAAATTATATATTAAAAATAAAATAGAATAGTAAACGAGCCTAGTACTAATTATATACCTAGCTTTTATAATCTAGAAAGTAATTAATAAAAAGAAGAAAAAATATATAGTTATTAACTTAAAACTATTAAATAGTATTATAATACTAGATATTTACTTACTACTAGATTAGTAGGAAATTATTATTTTACTTTATAAAAAGAAATTTTTTACTATCTTTAATATAAAAAAGTTCTTTTTCTAGCTACCTATCTACTTTAAATATAAAAACTAAATAATTATAATTAGCTTATAAAAACTAAAAAGATTAAATATAATACTTATAGACTTTAAAAACTTTTTTAAGTTCCGGAAGCCCGGAAACTTAGAAACTTATTTTTAACTTTTTCGGGTTCTAGAAATAACTCTCAGAATTCTGAAAAACTAAAACTAGGAAGGCGGAAGGTATATAAAAAGTAACTAGGTCACTTTTCAACTTAAAGAAGGAAGAAAGATAATTATATATAGACCTAGATTCCTCCCTCTCTTTCCAGGAAAAAGAAGGAGAAAAACAAAGACTTCCTTACACACAATTCTAATATAATAACTATTCTTATATAATTATCTTTCTTCCTTCTTTAAGTTGAAAAGTGACCTAGTTACTTTTTATATACCTTCCGCCTTCCTAGTTTTAGTTTTTCGGAATTCCGAGAGTTATTTCTAGAACCTGTTTTTCAGTCCTGGAAGCCTGAAAGCTTATTTTTAGTTTTCCGGTTTCCGGAAACCGGAAAACTAAAAATAAGCTTTCAGACTTCCAGAACCCAAAAAGTTAAAAATAAGTTTCTAAGTTTCCGGACTTCCGGAATACGAAGAAGTTTCTAGACTTCTAGAATATGAAGAAGTTTAGAAACTTCTTCGTATTTCGTACTAGTTTCTTAGTTCCAGGCTGGTTTCTTCTAGGCTGATTTCTTTTAATATTAATCTTATTAGTTTTAATTTTATTAATCTATAATCTCTTATAGTTTATATAAATATTTCCTTTTTAAGTTTTCTCTAAAACTAATAAGATTAATAAAGTAGTTTTAGTAGTCTAGAGTAGAACTAATAAAAAAATATAGTTATATTTAAATTAACTACTAGAAAGTTTTAAAAGATAAACTAGATATATAAAAGATAATAGATTACCTATACTTATAGCTAGCTAGTAGAACTAGCCTACAACTAAGAAACTAGTACGAAATATAAAGATATAATTATATTTAATATTTTCTTTTAAAATTCTAATAGTTTTATAACTATTATTCTTTTAATTCCTAAAACCTTTTATAATTCTAATATATATTAAAAATACTTATTATAAGGGCTTCTTTTTAAAAAGAAGAAGAAAAGTAAGTTTCTTCTAATTCTTTTATAAAGTTAAAGAAAAGGAGAAAATAAGCTTTAATAAATAACTTTACTTAAGATTCTTCTATAACTTCTACTACTATATACTTTATAGATAAGCTATCCTTATTTTTTTTAATACCTTCTTCTTTAACCTAGTTAAAGAAAGTACTTAGTTTTTTACTAATAGTAAAAAAATTAATTCTTTTTCTATAAAAGAAGTAAAAGTAGATTTTACTTTTATAGAAAAAATAAAAATAAATTTTTCTAATATAAAAAAAGTAGTAAAGATTTTTTTCTAGTTAAAAGGAGGAAAAAGAAAAGTATTTACTAATATTTAATATTATTATTATTAATATTATTAAACTTTAGAAGCTATATACTTATTAGATATTACTATTATACTACCTCAAATAGCATATAATCACAAGCTAGATAGTAATCCTATACTACAATATATAAAAGTAAATACTTTTATATTTACTTACTAAGAAGGAGGACAACAATCTTACTTTCTTAATAACTTACTTACTTAATTAAGGAATCTAATATATAATCCTACTAATAGTAATATATCTAGTATATAAGTAATTACTAACCTTATA
>NW_015971872.1:0-2423 GCF_000732125.1 Scedosporium apiospermum
TATTAATATCTTTAATATTAATATAGAAATTAATATCCTCTATATTTCTTATATAAAAAAAATAATCTTTTATATATTAAAACTAATATAATCTTATATTTATTTAGTAATTAATAATCTCTCTCTCTAAAAAGCTACTATAAGACTTTAGTATAGATAAGAAACTAAAAGCTCTCTATTAGGTTTTATATTTTTATAAATAACTTTTTAAATATACTTATAGTATTAAAAATACTTTTTATAAAAATATCTTACTTCTTTTTTAACTATAATAACTTTTTAAACTTTATTAAAGAGGAGGTTATTATTAATAAGATTTAACTTATTATACTACTTCTAGGACCTCCTAGAATAGCTAAATACTAAGAAAACTAGAAGAGGAATCCCCTACTAGGAGAGATTCCTTAAAAGCTATATTAGTACCTACTCTTTTACTACTAGATCTCTTCTTACTACTTACTCTAAAAGATATTTTCTAATTACTTAAAAACTATTTTAAAAAAAATAAGAAAATTATTTATAAAATATTATATAATATAGCTAAATATATATATTAAATCTTAATAAAACTTAAAAGGAAAAGTTTTATATATAAAAAAGTCTTTAATTTATAATTATTACTAAAGATAAAAATAAATAAAGATAAACTAAGTATATATTAGTTAATTAACTAATATTTAATAAGTAGAATAGAAAATCTTAGTATTATTAACTTAAAATTAGATAATTAAATTTAGAAAGCTATTAATATATAAATTCTTTATAAATTAAAAGCTCTTAAAGTCTACCCTATTAATAATATTTTACTTAATAGATTAATTTTAAAAATAGATTTAAAATAGAAATTAAATATATTAAAGTATATAAAAGCTTATTTTAAGTTTATTAAGTATATAAAGTTTATTATTTTATAGTTTATAAAGTTCTAAAAAAGCTTTAAGTTAATTACTATATATTTAAAAGGACTTTTTACTAAAGTAAAATTTCTAATTAAAAAAGAAAAAATAGATCTTTTTATTAAAATCTTCTATAATAAAGAAAAAACCTTAGTATAAGATTTTTTTAAAATTAAATAAATAAAATTAGAAATTACTTTTCTTTAAAAGATTAAGGTTATTTCTTATAAAACTTAGTAAATATTATTAATTTATATTCTACTAATTATATTTAAATTAATTATCTTTATTTTAAAAAAAAAATAGATAAGATATTATTTAAGTAAAATTATAAATTTTATAAAAATAAGATTTTTTTTTATAATAAAAAAAAATAGTAGAGCTTAGTTAATTAATAATTATTAAAAAGTAAATTAGAAGATAATATAAAATACCTTTACTTTTCCTAGAGCTAAAGAGTTTTTAGAGTAAGTAGTTTAATATCTTATATTTATACTTATTAACTTATTTTTAAATTATAATTAAGTTTTTCTTATAGAAATTAATAGAGATCTAATAGCTTTTAATTTTTTTATTAAGCTTCTAAAGATATATATATTATTTTAAAAAACTACTAATTCTATTAAGTAGTTTATAAAAATAGTTACTATAGTTCTTTATAATCTTATATTTTATATTATTATAGTTTACTTTAATAATATAGTTATAAGAAGGCTAATAAGTAAATATAATAAAAAAGAAATTTTTAAATTACTTAAAGTAAAAATATATATCTTTAAATATTTATAAAATATTAATAAGATACTTTTAAACTTAAAACTAGCTAGCTATATAGTCTTAATAGAAAAGATAAAATAATTAAAGTTTTCTTATAAAGTTATAAGCTATCTTTATAGCTATAGAAAGAGGTTTCTAATTAGTTAAAATATTTAGAAGATTACAAAATAATAGACCTATAAAAATATTAAAGATATCTAATAATTTTTTAATATTATTAAATTTTATAAGATCTAGATATTTAAATATATTATAATTATATTACCTTTTACTAAACTCTTAAAAAAGGAAGCTATTTTTATTTAGACTATTAATTAATAAGAAATTATAAATTCTCTAAAGAAAACTCTTTTATTTAAGCTAATTTTAAAAGTTTTAGATTATTTTATAGATAATAAGCTAATCTATTTAACTATTAATACTTTATTATTAAAATAGGGAGCTATTTTAGCTTAACTTTTTAAAATAAAGTAATACTTTATAAGATTTAAGAGTAGAGTATAGATATTAATAGAGTAGAATTATAACTAGATAAAATAAGAATATTAAGGAATACTAACTACTTTCTATAAGCTCTAGACTTATCTAATAGGGATCTATTTTATTTTTAAAATTAATTATTAAATTCTTATTTACTAGCTTAATAAGTAATTTTCTAAAATCCTAAGTACTTTAATTATTTAATAGATTATATATATTTAATTATTTAACTTTAAAGTCTACTATATCTAAAGAAAAGATAATATAATA
>NW_015971873.1:0-2300 GCF_000732125.1 Scedosporium apiospermum
TTATAAACTAGATATAGTTTACTTATATTATTAATATATTTTTTACTAGTAATTTTTATAAAGCTTTTTTAATTAGTTTTAAAATATTAATTATTTACTTATTAATTTATTTACTTACTATTTTAAAAAGAAAAAAGAAAAAAATAGGAAATAAATAGAATTTAAGATTTTTAGAGAAATTAAATAATATTATTATTATTATAGCTTTTAATATATTACCTAGTTATTAGATATAAATAATAGCTTATAACTATAAAAATAAGAGAATATAATTTACTTATTTTAAATATAATATTTATTAATAAATCGGTTACTTATAAGATTAGTAATTATTTATATACTAGATATATTATTATTAATAAGATTATATATTAGATTTCTTAATTAAGTAAGTAAGCTATTAAGAAAATAAGATTATTATTCTCTTATCTAGTAAGTAAGTAAAGGATTACTTACTCTTATATATAATAGTATAGGGTTACTATCTGACTTGCAATTATATACTGTCTGAGGTAGTATAGTAGTAATACTTAATAAATTATTTAAATTTTTTATTTTAATATTAATTAAATAAATTATTTTATTTTTATTTTATTTAAAATTTTAATTAAAATTTATTTAAAATATTTTATATTGTATTTAAAATTATTATCTTTATTATAATATATTATTATATTTAAATAAAATATAATTTATTAAATATAAAAAGTATTATTAAAAAAAACTTAAAATAAATTTAAAAACTAGTTTTATAATTATTAAAGAATATTATAGGAAGTATTATAAAGAAGTTTAATAAAAACTTTAAACTAATTATAATTAAACTAAAGATATTATTAGCTTTAAAAGAAAAAGTATTAAAAGTAATTAGTATAACTAAAAACTAAAGTAAAGTAATATTAAATATTACTATTATATTTATTATATAAACAAGAAGTAATAAGAAATAGAACTAATAACCCTTAGATCTAGTACCTACTAGAATAAGGAATAAGTAAATAGTAGTAAAATTAAAAGGTTTTCTTTTAAGATAGAAAATAAAGTTATTAGTAATAATAACTTAAATTATTATATAAATAAGAAGTAATAAGAAATAGAACTAATAACCCTTAGATCTAGTACCTACTAGAACTAATTGCTACTAGTTCTAACTAAGAATAGAACTCCCCTAAGTATAACTAGTATATATAAGAAGTACTTTTAGTATATACCCTCTAGAAGAGAAAACTAATTTTTTACTATTATAAACTACTAATATATAACTTATAATTATTAAGACTTCTATACTTACTATAACTAGTAGAGCTCTTCCTAGTATTAATAGTATTACTATTATAGAAGTATCTATTATAATAGTAATAATATTACTTAGTTTTTTCTAGGGACCTTATAGTTTATACTATTATATTAACCTACCTACTTAATTATAAAGCTCTTATAAAGGAGTAGAGATAGATTATAGAAGAACTAATTTAATAGTTTACCTAAAACTAATAACTAATATAATACTAATATTAATAAAACTAATAATATATAATAGCTAATAAAGTATTATTATCTTATATTAAGATAATTTTTTTCTTTAATAAGTATTAAATTATAAGCTAATATCTTTTATAGCTTACTAGAATACCTAAAAATAATAAGTCTATAAAAATAAGAAGTAAGAAGATAATAAAAGACCCTAATAACTCCTTAGAACCTATACTACTAAAAAAGAGAATATCCCCTACTATTACCTTAATTACTACTAGCTAATAAGTACCTAGATCTAGTTATTAGTAAACTTTATTATTATAAAAGTAATTATTATAATTAGTATTTCTAATTCCTATTAAAACCCCTAGTAAATAAACCTCTTAGGTAATCTTTAAATTCCTTTCTAAAGATAATAATATAGTTAAATTAGTTATACCTCTAGTAGAAGAAATAGAAATAGTATTATATAGTACTAGATTAATAAATCTATTAAAATTAAACTTAAAACTAGAAAATACCTTAGAAATTATAAAATAGAAAAATAAAAATAAGAAATTAAAAATTAAAGTACTTAGTATAATAAACCCTTTATATAATTTAAACTTTATATAAAGATAAGAGATCTCTATAAGAACTTATTATAGTAGTTTTAATAATAAAACCCTAGAATAAGTAGAGAAAATATAGTAGATAATAAAAATAATATAAAAAATAATAAGTTCTATATTAAGATACTAAGATAAAATAAAATATTAAATATAATAATTCCTAAACTACTAAGTAGAAGTTATTAGACTACTAAATAATATTAATAATATAAT
>NW_015971874.1:0-2217 GCF_000732125.1 Scedosporium apiospermum
TTTTACTATTATAAACTACTAATATATAATTTATAATTATTAAGACCTCTATATTTACTATAACTAGTAGAGCTCCTTTCTAGTATTGATAGTATTATTATTATAGGAATATCTATTATAATACTTTCTACCTTCCTAGTTTTAGTTTTTTAAAGTTTTAAAAATTATTTTTTAAAACTTATTTTTTAGTTTTAGAAATCTAGAAACTTATTTTGAACTTTTTAGGTTTTAGAAGTTTAAAAACTTTTTTATATTTTAGAAGTTTAGAAACTTCTTTATATTTTAAAAGTCTAGAAATTTCTTTATATTCTAGAAGTCTAGAAACTTCTTCATATTCTAGAAGTCCGGAAACTTCTTTATATTCTAGAAGTCTAGAAACTTTATATTTCGTACTATTTTCTTAGGTCTAGGCTAGTTTCTTAGTTAGGTCTAGGCTGGTTTCTTAGTTCTAGGCTGGTTTCTAGTTTTTATTTCTTTATTAAAAGAAATAGAAAAATAATTTTCTTTTTAATAAGTTAATTTTTATTTAAATATAATAATAGCCCCTAGTAATCTAGTATATATATATATATATATATATATATCTAGATTAAAAGGTTTTTATATTTAAATAATTCTTAATTCTTTTTTAAACTTTTCTAAAATATTTTATATAACTAGCTTTATTAAAAAATTAGCTAATTATTCTTTTATAAGTATATAAAATACCTATATATTATTATTAGCTATAATTTCTCTTATATAATAATATATAATATCTATATATTTAGTTCTTTTATAAAATTCTAGATTTTAAGCTAGTTTTAAAGTACTATTATTATCTTTAAAAATAATAGGAATTTTTATTTTTAATTGTAAATTAAGTATTTCTTTAGTAGTTTCTTTTAAGCTTATATATTTAGCTTTAGTTATACTTAATATAACTATTTTTTGTAAATAACTAAGCTAGGAAATAAAATTATTATTTTCTAATATAAAAATATAATTAATTATAGATCTTTTATTATCTAGATTATTAATATAATCTAAGTTATAATAACCTTTTATATATAGATCTATAAGGTCTAATTTCTTATAATTTAATCTAATATCGGAATATTTTACTAAATAACCCTATATTTTATCTAATTTATTTTAGTGAATTTTAGAAGGGTTATTTATATATTAAGCTAATCGGCCTATTGTATATGCTATATCTAGCCTTGTTTTTATAGATAAGTATATAGATAAGTTTAATAATAAGTTAATAATAAGTTCTTTATATATTTAGTTTAGTATATTATAATAGATTCTTTAGTTCTTTTTATTTCTAGCCTTAGAAAAACATTTATTTTACTTAAAAATTAAATTTTTAATATTTTTAAAACTTCTTTTATTATATTTTCAATTTCTAGTTTATTAAATCTAATAACAATTAAGTTATCAACATATATAAATATAATTATTTTTAATTTTTTATATATAAGAATACTATTATTATATAAAAATATTTTAAATCCTAGTTTTTAAAATATTTTAGATAGGAATATATACTATAGTCCAGGTAACTATTTTAACTTATATAGGGCTTTATTTAGTTTTAATTTTATATTAGGAAATTTTTCTTTTAATTTTTTTATAGAAGGATATATTAGTTTAAAACTATTAGGAATTTTTATATATATTTCCTTATCTATATTAGAATATACAAAGGTATTTTTAATATTATATTATATGATATTCTAGTTATAAGTTATAACTAATATTAGAAAAATTCTATATATTTCTAATCTATATATAGTAGTAAATATATCAAGATAATCATATCCTAGAACTTGATTATAATTTTATACTACTAATTATAACTTATATCTTATAAGTTTATTATTCTAGTCTGTTTTTATAAGGTATATCTACCTAGTACCTAGATATTTTCTATTTTCTAATATATTATATATTATTTCCTAAGTATTTTAGTTTTCTAATTCCTATAGTTCTTCTTTTATACTTTTAAACTATATATCTTTATAGGTGTTATTTAAAATATCTTTATATTTCTTTAGTTCGTTATTTATATTTTTTAGTTCTAATATATATAGTTTATCTATATTATTTTTAGGAATAGTAGATATAATTTTAGAAGTTTTTATAATAGGCTGATTATTATAATCAGTTATTGCGAGCTCATCTTCTTCTTCTATATTATTTCTAGGTAGTTCTTCTATTATAGTATTTTTA
>NW_015971874.1:5881-6710 GCF_000732125.1 Scedosporium apiospermum
CAAATAGATCCTAGTATTTTTATATTAAAAATATCTAGTTTTTCTTTATATTTTATTTCATATGGTGTTTTATTATTTAGTATTATATTTAAGATTCTATTATATATATAAGTAGCTGCAATAGCTATTTTTCCCCATAAGTAAATAGGTATATTAGCATTATATATAATAGCTCTTATTTTTCTAAATAAGGTCTAGTTTATTCTTTCTATGAAACTGTTTTGTTCTGCTATATAAGGACTAGAATTTTAAAATTTTATTCCATTAATATCTAGATATAAAGTAAATTCTTTATTTCTATATTCAGTTCTATTATCAGTTTTAAGTATTTTAATTATATAGTTATTTTAGTTATTATTTCTAGTTTTAAAAGTTTTAAAAGCTTCTAATGCTTCTGATTTCGTTTTTAAAAGTTCGATTTCTAAAAATTTCGACTTTTTATCTAAAAAGGTAATTATATACTTATATCTATATATCACTATAGGTCTTATAGGGTCTATAATATTACTATAGACTTTTTTTAGTATATTATATTCTTTTTTATTTTCTGATTCTTTATATATTTTATTTTTTAGATTTGCTTCTAAATATATTTTGCAAGTATCTATATTTCTTAAGTCTATATTATTTAGCTTAATAGTATTATTTTTTAATTATTTTAGGCTATGATTTCTATAATGGGCAAATCTTTTATATATAAGTTCTTTAATATTAGTTATATATATATAGTTCTTTTATTCTTATTTTTTAAGAACTTTTAGTTTTAGATAATATAAGTTATTTATTTTATTTCCTATTATTAATTTCTTTTTATTATTAACTAATAAAA
>NW_015971874.1:9447-10878 GCF_000732125.1 Scedosporium apiospermum
AAAGACTTAATATAGAAAAAGCTATTAAAGACTAGAGAAATCTAAATAGAGACCTTACTTAGAAAATACTAAAGAGAATTTCTATAATATAGAATCTAGGGGAATAAGTATTTTAATTAAGTTAGTAAAATACTTAATTATAAAGGGAATATTATTAGTAATAAGTATTAAAGCCAGCCCTACATATAGCTCTTAAAGCTACCTCTATAACTATAAGCTTTTTAGGAATAGGTTAGAAGACTTATATTATATAATTTTTTCCTCTAATAACTAAAAATAAATTAAAGAAAAGTTTTTATAAAAAAAGAACTAGAATTTTCCTTAGACTACCTAGAAAATAAGTAAAAATAAGTTTTTATAAAATTTAAAAAGTAAAATTACCTTAGAAGTATTACTCTTTTTCCTAACTACTAGGAAGGTAAGGGTTTTTTACTAAAGATACTAGAAGCTATTCTAAATAAACTAAAAATAAATTCTATAATAAGAACCTTTTAAGTAAGAGACTACCTAAGGTTCTAGGGGAGTAATATAAGGAGTACTACTAGAGAGGACTTAGAATAAACTTAAAGGCTAGTTCTATAACTATTAAAAAGTATTATAGAAAGTATTATAGGAAAGTTTAATAAGAACTTTAAACTAACTATAATTAGATTAAAAGTATTATTAGCTTTAGAAGAAGAAGTAATAAAAGTAATTAGCTTAGCTAAGAGCTAGGGTAGGGTAATTATATAATCTAAAAGTAAGCTATAGATAGCTAAAGAAATAGTAAAGCTTTTAGGGAATAAAAAAGGAAGCTTAGAAATAATTAGAGTTTATTTTCTAAGCTAAAATCTTATTAGCAATTCTATAATTAGAATCTATTACTTCTACAACTAGACTCTAAATAACCTTTTAACTTATAACTATATAGAGAAGCCTATCTTTATCTAAGTTCCTTTATTACCTATAAGTAATATTATTATAATTTCGTAAATATCTATATTTCTTAAATTTATATTATTTAGCTTAATAATATTATTTTTTAATTATTTTAGATTATAATTTCTATAATAGGTAAATCTTTTATATATAAGTTCTTTAATATTAATTATATATATAGTTCTTTTATTTTTATTTTTTAAAAACTTTTAGTTTTAGATAATATAAGTTATTTATTTTATTTCCTATTATTAGTTTCTTTTTATTATTAACTAATAAAACTATATCTTCTATAAATATAGAAGTAGTTTCTTTTAGTTGTAATTGTAAAATTAAGTTAACACCTAATTCAGGTATATAATAACAGTTTTTTAATAAAATAGTTCTTTTAGTATCTAAATACTAAACTAGAATATCTTTACATAAAGAAATATTTCTTTTTTTAGCATTACCCTATATAATTCTTTTAGAATAGCGCCTTATATTAGAAAAAGCCTTTATATCTGAAAATAT
>NW_015971875.1:0-1828 GCF_000732125.1 Scedosporium apiospermum
ATAGAAATATAATAGGAAAATTATAGTATTTAGATAATTAGCTAAGGATATCTTTAAGGGGATCTATAAGTTATTATTATATAAATACTTTAATCTTAGGAGAATATAATAAATTTTTAAGTAATTTTATTATTATAAGCTAAGTTTTATAATAATAAAAGATATCTTTAAGTAATATTAAAATTATATTAAAAATAAAATATTAAGATATAGGCTTTATAGGAAATTATAATTAATATTAATATTTAAAATATTATAGTAGAAAATTGCTATTAATTTTATTATAAAATTACTACTATTAAAGGACCTTACTATAGGAATTATATATAATA
Organism: Scedosporium apiospermum; assembly: GCF_000732125.1. NCBI lineage: Eukaryota > Fungi > Ascomycota > Sordariomycetes > Microascales > Microascaceae > Scedosporium > Scedosporium apiospermum. Next base: position 333 of record NW_015971875.1, read on the forward strand.
GTATTATAGTAATAGTAAACTAATTTATAAAGTATATCTACTTTATACTCTATAATAAAGTAATATAAGTACTATAATTTATTAAACTATTTTTATAAATAGTAATAATTAACTATAACCTATTAAAAGAAATTAATTTTAATAAAAAAGGAATATTTATTTTATATTTTTAGTAAAGTTTATTAAATAAAATAGAAATTAACTATAAACTTTTAATAGCCTATTATTTAAAAATATAAGAGTAGGTTAAATAGATAAATTAAATATTAAAGATATATCTAAAGTATTATATTAACTAAGAATAAAATAATTAAATATTACTATTATCTTTAGCTTAAAGAGCTTATAATACTAATATATTGAAAAATATAAAAATATTATTATTTTATATTAACTATAATATTAAATCCTAAATTAAATTTAAATTAGTAAAAATTAAAATCTAAATAAAATAAGCTATTTTTATAATAAATAAAATAAAGGAATTTTATAAATAATTAGTAGAAGAGTTATAATTTATTTAGTAATAAATAAAATATTATATAGATTAGAAATAAGTTAAAGGACTAATTTTTAAAAAGGAAAATAAAGTCTAGTTACTATAAAAGAAATTAGAAATTAGAGATTTTTAAATTAAAACTATATAATTAAATAATAAATTAGATTATAAAAAACTAGAATTATTTTTAGTTAAATAAAAAGTTTTAGAAGTTAATTATAAACTAGAACTATTAAAAGAAATAAAGAGATATCTAATTTTTTATATAATATTACTTAAACTAGTATATAATAATATCTCTATAAAAGAATTTATAATAGTTAAATTTAAAGAAGATATTTAAAAAGTTAAGAAAATTTTTAACTTTATAAAAGATAATAAAGAAGTTAAATATTTAGTTAAATAGAAAAATTTTAAATATATTAAAAATACTTAGGAATCTATTAAATACTTAATAGAAAGCTAGTAACTTCTTATTATATTTTACTAAAAGAACTTAGATTAATTAAAGGATTTAAGTTTATAAAATTATCTCCTAAATTTAGGGAAGACTAGTTAATAGGGTTAGAAACTTTAAAGGATTAGAGGTCTTCTATTATATAGGACTTCTAGATAGAAAGGTAGATACTATCTTCTTTATCTAAATTCTAGATCTCTTTTTTAAATGTTTTTAAATTCTTTACTTTAATATTCTTTTTTATCTAATAGATATATATTAAGTAACTTACTATTATTAATAACTATATCTAAAAAATAAATAATACCTCTTCTACTTTAGCTTTTTTCTTTTTTAATTTCCTCTACTTTTATAAGAAATAGGTAATTAAAGAAGTAGTTAGTAATTATAAGAAAATCTAAAAAGTAGGAATCTATAAGTAGAAGCTATAAAAACTTTATTATATAATCTATTCTAATATATATATTCTATATATTAAGAAGACCTTTTACTTATTATATATACTTTATTATTTTTAAAATAATATATATATAATATTTT
>NW_015971875.1:3071-6468 GCF_000732125.1 Scedosporium apiospermum
ATATTATAATATAGCTATAATTAAATTATAAGGAAGTAGTATAGTATTATAGAATAAGGGATTATATAATAAAGAAGTTAGATAAGACTAAGTCTAACTAATTAGTTAAATAGAAGATTAATAGAATAATTATATTTATAGTTAACTAACTAGTTAATTAAAGGTATAACTAATTTTAAGGAGAGTTTAAAAGGGAAATATCTATATAAATTATAGTTTATTTTATATATCTAGTTTACTTTTTAAGACTTTCTAGTAGTTAATTTAAATATAACTATATTTTTATATTTAAATATATACTTTTTATTTATATCTTATAAATATTAGTTAATTATTTTACTTTATTATTAATAAATAATTATTTTAATCTTATTACTAATTATATCTACTTAATATTATTAATAGGCTAGTATTAGGATTATAATATATTAACTATTTTTATTTAGTAAATAACTTTATTAATTAATATTAATACTTAGGAATTATAGTATTTAAGAAAGGAAAGCTATTTACTATTTTAAATTTTAAGTTAGATAATAAAATTAAGATATAAAAGGTAACTATTTTATTTATAGATAATAGAAAAGATTTTAATAATAATTATAATTATATTACTATTATTAAAAAAGTATATAGTAAAATTAAAGATTAGATTACTAAAGTAAAAGATATTAATAAGAAATTAGTAAAGATTAATAAATTTATTATTTACTAAAATAAAAAGAATAAAGAATTTAATTAATATATTACTTATATAAAATAGATAATTTAATAGTTTTATAATAATTTAGAAATATAAAAAATTTCCTAGGTATCTACTATTTAATTATAAGTATTTAATAGATTAAAGTTTAAGATTATAATATTAAATAAGTATAAGGGGAACTAGTAGAAGCTATAAGGATTTTTAATTTAAATAAAAACTTATTTATAATATTATAAAAGATAGTTTTATATTAAGGTTAATAAAGTTATTATTATAGCTTAGTATTTTATAGGTAATATACTTATTTAGTTTAAATTAACTTTTTAAAACTATCTAGAGAATAATAAAATTAGGTAAAAAGTAGAAATTATTAAAATCTTTAATAACTATAAAATATTTAAAAAAGCTTTTAAAAAAGCTTTTAAAGAGTTTAATAAATAATAAACTATAATTTAATAATTTAAGAAATTATAATAGATAGGTTTTATTATTAAATATATTATAAAGTTTAAATAAATTATTATATATTTTAATTAAAAAGATAATCTTCTAATAATTTATTTTTATAATAGATTAAAAGAAGATATTAAAAATAAACTTTATAAACTTAAGAGACTAATATAACTAGCTAAATATATAAAAAATACTATTAAAATTAATAATTAATTATATAAATAATAATAGTAGAAGTAAGGCTAAAGTACTATAGTAAAAACTTATAAACTATAGGCTTCTACTAATATTAAGTAGAAATAAAATAATAATAATATCTTATAGGAAACTTATTTTAGATTTATAAAATTAAAAACTAGTAATAAAAATATTATTTTTAAATTATTTAAAGATAAGATTAGTAAGTACTTCCTATATAAAAAGTATAGATATTTTATATAAGAATATTAAATAAAGTATAAGTTTAAACTAGATTATAAAAAATCTAATAAAAAGAAAACTTAAAAGTTAGTATTTAAAGGAAAAGCTTAATAATTAAAAGCTAGTATAGCTAATTATAAATCTCTATTATAGATTATATATTATAATAATAGCTATATTATTTACTAAAGTAAAAAAGATAGAATTAGATAGTATTTAATATAATAAGAAGAGATTATTAAGATCTTAGAAATTAAAAACTATATTAAAGAAATCTAATAAAAATTATTAAAAAAGTTTAAAATTTTAATATTAAAATTTTAAACTTTTTTAATAATTTTTATTAGATTTCTTTAATATAGTTTTTAATTTCTAAGATTTTAGTAATCTCTTTTTATTATATTATCTTAAGTTTAGATTAAGATTTATTTTTAAGTAAATTATAATTAAAAGCTAATAATATAATATATTATATTAAAAAATAATAAGGAAGTTTTTATAATATAATTATTAATAAAATATAGTAAAAGAAATAGTAAAAAAAAAAAATTATAAAGTAGATTTTATAAATATAAGTTAGCTTCTTCTAATTAGTAAGTTATATAGTAATCTTAGCTTTTTTATAATAAAGCTATTATTTTTTAATTAAAAATAATATTTTATAATAAAGACTTTTAAATAAAATTTTAATAATAAATTAATAACTTAAGAAAATAGATTAATTTTATAAAAGATATTAGAATTAGTATTAAAAAGAAATTAATAAAGTTTTAAGAAATCTTTAAAAAGAAGATTAGAAATTTAATAAAAAAAATAAATTAAAAATAAAAAGAATAGTTTACTAATTTATTAATTAGTTATTATATAGTCTTTAAAGAAAAAGAAAAAAAAAATTCTTTAAGAAATTATTAAAAACTTAAAAGAAGAAATATTTTAATAAATCTTAAAGATAATAAAGGAAAAACTAGACTTTAAATAACTAAAATAAAAGGTAATATAATATTTATTAGATCTATAAAGTACTATTAAGTAATAATCTTATTATTTATAGATTTTAAAAGATTTTAAATTAGAATATAAGTTAGAGCTATTAAATAAAGAAAATAACTTATAAGAATAAGTTAATTAATTTAGAAAGGAATTTAATAAAGAAATTAATAAGTAATTAGAGTTTATATATAACTTAGTTAATAGTTAAAAAGAAGTACTAAAGTTAAAGAAAGCTTAGTAAATATAATATAAAGAAATTAAAAAGTTATAATAATAGTTAATTAGTTTATAAAGAAAATAATATAATAATATACTATTAATTACTAAAAAAGTTACTTAAATAATAAAATCTAAATTTTAAAAAAATATATAAAAAATAAATACTATAGAAAGATAATAAATCTAATATCTAAAAATATTAGTTACTTTAGTAAATTAAAGATTTATAGTTCTAATAGATAGTAAAATATAAGGAAATTTTATTTTACTTATAATTATTAATAAATTAAAATTTCTATAGATTATAAAGAACTAGCTTTATACTTTAAATATATATAATAGGATACTATATACTTCTATATTACTATTATTAAAAAAATTAATAATATCTTTTTTAATATTATTAAAATAGTAAACTATTTTATTATATTAAGAATATTATAGTTATAAATAAGAAATCTATAGATTAATTAAATAATTAATTAGCTTATTTAAAATAAGATTAAGTAAGGTTTAGGGAATAACTTAGCTTTTAAGAAATATTAACTAGAAGAATTATCTTTATATAAGCTAAAAGCTTTTAAAATAATAATCTATTTTAAAATATTT
>NW_015971875.1:8849-9907 GCF_000732125.1 Scedosporium apiospermum
TATAAAAATATTTAGATAATTTTATAGTAATATATTTTAATAATATCTTTATTTATTTAAATATTTTTAAAAAGTATAAGGAATATATATATAAAATTCTATAAAAATTATAAAAAGTAAATTTATTAATAAAACTATTTAAATATAAGTTTTATAAATAATAAGTAGATTTCTTTAGATATATAATTTAGTTAGGAAAAATTTAAATATAAGAATTAAAAGTTAAAGCTATTTTAAAATAGCTAGTATTAATAAATATTATTAAAATTAGAGGATTTTTTAGATTTTTTAATTTCTATAGAAGGTTTTTAGGAAACTATAATACTAATATATAAGTTTTTATAGAACTTACTAAGAAAGATAATTTATTTAGATAAGAATTTAAAAAATAGAAAGTATTTTAAAAAGTTAAATAAGCTATATATAAATAATTTATATTTTACTAGGTAGACTTTTTAAAACTATTTAAATTAGAAATAGATATATTAGACTATAGTTTAAGAGTATAATTAGGATAATAAGATAAAAATAGTAAATTTTATTTAATAGTATTTATATTAAAAAAACTTAGTAGATCTAAGCTATATTATAAGATATTTAATAAGGAACTAATAGCTATTATTAAAGTATTTAAAGAATAGAAGTATTATTTTATAAGTATTAAATATTTTATTATAATCTATTTTAATTATAAAAACTTTATAGGGTTTATTATAATTAAGGAACTTAATTAATAATAAATATAATAAGTTAAAGAATTATTAAAATATAATTTTAGAATTATATATATTAAAAGAAAAGAAAATAGATAAATTAATATATTTAGCTAAAAGCTAGATTACTTTTAGAAGATATTTAAAAAAGTAAATATTATCTTCTATTATAATAAATAAGGAAATTTATATTAGATAGTTATAAACTATTATATTAAGATAAAACTAAAGTTATTATAAAAAATTAAAGATTATTATTAAGATCTAAATTTAAGATATTAGAAATTACTTACTAATTATCTAGATATTAAAAAGAAATATAGAATATAGAAATATAATAGGAAA
>NW_015971876.1:0-1469 GCF_000732125.1 Scedosporium apiospermum
TTCTTTAGTTATAGTAAATCCTATAAGATTTTTATAATCTAAGTAAACTATAATAAGGTATTTAGTACCTATAAGGTAATACCTCTATTCCTTAAATACTTTAATAATAGCTATTAGTTCCTTATCAAATATCCTATAGTATAGCTTAGGTCTACTAAGTTTCTTTAATATAAATACTATTAGGTAAAATTTACTATTCTTATCTTATTATCCTAGTTATATTCCTAAGCTATAATTTAATATATCTATTTCTAATTTAAATAGCTTTAAGGGGTCTACTTAGTAAAGTATAGGTTATTTATATATAGCTTATTTAGCTTTTTAAAATATTTCTTATTCTTCTAGTCCTTATTTAAAAGGATTATCTTTCTTAATAAGTTCTATAAAAGTTTATACTTTAATATTATAGTTTCCTAAAAACCTTCTATAGAAGTTAAAAAATCTAAAAAATCCTCTAACTTTAATAATATTTATTAATACTAGTTATTTTAAAATAACTTTAACTTTTAATTCTTATATTTAGATTTTTCCTAACTAGATTATATATTTAAGGAAATCTACTTATTATTTATAAAACTTATATTTAGATAATTCTACTAATAAGTTTATTTTCTATAGTTTTTATAGAACTTTATATATATATTTTTTATACTCTTCTATAATATTTAAATAAATAAAGATATTATTAAGGTATATTACTATAAAATTATCTAAATATTTTTATAAAATATAGTTAATCATTATTTAAAAACTTATAAAGGTATTAGTAAGTCTAAAAGGTATAATTAAATACTTAAAATACCCTAGATATATTTTAAAAGTAGTCTTCTACTTATTACCTTCCTTAATATAAATTAAATTATATATTCCTCTTAAATCTAAAATTATAAATTATTAAACTTTTTAAAGCCTATCTTAAAGTTTAGAAATTAGAAATAGTAGATATTAGTTTTTAATAATAATATTATTTAGTTATTAATAATCTATATATATCTATAATTTATTATTTTTCTTAAGTATAAAGAGAATAGGGTATTTAGCTAGTAATATTAATAGCCTAATATATCCTTTTTTTAGTATTTTTTTAATATATTTTCTTAATACCTAAAGTTATATTTTATTAAAGTTATAGATAAATATAAACTTTAATTATATATTTTCTTTTAGGGGTATCTTATAATCCTACTAACTATATTTAGGTAATCTAATATCTAATTTTTTAGTAAATACTTTACTATATTTCTAATATTCTTTTAGTATATATTATAATATTTTATTTACTATTAGTTTAATTTTAAAGTTTATAATAGCTTTTATTATATATACTTATTTATATTTTCTTCTTTTTAGTAGGTAATTTAAATCCTTTATAATAAGTATTTTAAAGTAAATTATTATTTTAAAAGCTCTTAGTTTACTTAAGGGTAACTTTTCTAGTTAATATTATTTAAAAGCTAAGTTATTTTCTA
>NW_015971876.1:3889-7725 GCF_000732125.1 Scedosporium apiospermum
TTTATTTTTATATTTAACTAGTATTCTATTATATATATTTAAAATATATAACTAATCCTTTATAATCTATAGGAATTCTAACTTATTAATAATTATAAATAAAATAAAGTTTTCTTATATTCTATTATCTACTAAAACTATTAACTTTTAGCTTACTAAGATAACTAGTACTTTTAAATAGTAGATCTTTTATTCTTCTATAATATTTATTTCTTATATATCTTCTTAAAATCTAGATCCTATTACTTAAATAACTTCTTTAGTAACTAATAATATCCTACTATATTACCTTCTTTATAAGCTAATTAACTACTATTATAACTTCTTAATTTCTTTATACTATACTTACTAAACTTTCTTTAACTTTAATATTTCTTTTTAGCTATTAATTAAGTTATATATAAGCTCTAATTACTTATTAGTTTCTTTATTAAATTCCTTTCTAAGCTAGTTAACTTATTCTTATAAGTTATTTTCTTTATTTAGTAGCTCTAATCTATATTCTAGTTTAAAGTCTTTTAGAATTTATAGATAATAGGACTATTATTTAATAGTACTTTATAAATCTAATAGGTATTATATTACTTTTTATTCTAGTTATTTAGAATCTAGTTTTTCCTTTATTATCTTTAAGATTTATTAAAATACTTCCTCTTTTAAGTTTTTAATAATTTTTTAGAAAATCTTTTTTTCTTCTTCCTTTTTAAAAGCTATATAGTAGCTAATTAGTAAGTTAGTAAACTCTTTTTCTCATTTTTAGTTTATTCCTTCTATTAAGCTTTTAATCTTCTTCTTAAAGATTTCTTAAAACTTTATTAATTCTTTTTTAATACTAGTTCTAATATCTTCTATAAAATTAATTTATTCTCCTAGGTTATTAATTTATTACTAAAATTCTATTTAGGGGTCTTTACTATAGAATATTATTTCTAATTAATTAGCTTATTCTTAAATATTAAAAATAACTTTCTATTACTTTTAAACTTATAAGTTAATTTCTTAAAAAATATAATATAATTAGTTAATCTATCTTTATAAATTAATTAAATTACTTTCTATATCTATATTTTTTTCTATCTATATAAGATTCCTCCTATTAGTACCTCCTTTTACTCCCTTCTATACCTATTCCCCTTATATAGCTACTTTAGACTAATACTATTTTCTTCTTAATTAAACTCTTTACTAGTAGTCCTCCTATCCTTTATTATAAAGTTAGTAGCCTATTAGTAACTCTAGGGTATTTTTCTATACCTTAGTAATTTATTAATATAAGCTTCCTAGCTTATCCTTATTTAAACTAAATTATTAAATAGGCTTAGTATATAAGGTCATCTCCCCTCTAGTCTTTACTAATTCTTTTAGCTCTAACTTATATATAAGCTATTATAGTAAATATAATATTTAATAGTAATATTAGTATACTTCTTTATAATATTATTTATAAGATAGGTCTTCTAGTATTAGGGTTTTAAACTTTCCTAATAGTTTTTATTAGATTTCTTTAATATAGTTCTTAATTTTTAAGATCTTAGTAATCTCTTCCTATTATATTATCTTAAAAGTTTAAAGTTTCTTAAGGTACTATCTAGCTCTATCTTTTTTACTTTAATAGGTAGTATAGTTATTATTATAGTATATAGTCTATAATAGGGATTTATAATTAACTATACTAGCTCCTAATTATTAAGCTTTCCTTTTAAATACTAGTTTCTAAATTTTCTTTCTATTAAGCTTCTTATAACCTAGTTTAGGCTTATACTTTATTTAATATTTTTATATAAAATATCTATACTTTTTATATAGAAAGTACTTACTAATTTTATTTTTAAATAACTTAGAAATAATATTCTTATTACTAGTTCCTAGTTCTATAAGTCTAAAATAAGTTTTCTATAAAATATTACTATTATTTTATTTCTATTTAATATTAATAGAAACTTATAATTTATAAGCTTTTACTATAATATTTTAATCTTACTTCTATTATTATTATTTATATAATTAGTTATTAATCTTAATAATATTTTTTATATATTTAGTTAATTATACTAATCTTTTAAGTTTATAAAGTTTATCTTTAATATCTTTTTTAAGTCTATTATAGAAGTAGATTATTAGGGGATTATCTTCCTAGTTAAAATATATAGTAATCTATTTAAACTCTATAGTATATTTAGTAGTAGAGCCTATCTATTATAATTTCTTAAGTTATTAAATTATAGCTTATTATTTATTAGGTTCCCTAAAAGCTCCTTTAAAAGCTTCTTTAAATATTTTATAATTATTAAAGATTTTAATAGTTTTTATTTTTTACTTAATTTTATTATTTTCTAAATAATCTTAGAAAATTAGTTTAAACTAGATAAATACATTACCTATAAGATATTAAGCTATAATAGTAACTTTATTAGCCTTAGTATAAAGTTATCTTTTATAATATTATAAATAAGTTCTTATCTAGATTAAAAATCTTTATAGCTTTTACTAATTCCCTTTATATTTATCTAGTATTATAATCTTAAACTTTAGTCTATTAAATACTTATAACTAGATAATAGGGGCCTAGGGGATTCCCTATATTCCTAGATTATTATAGAGCTACTAGATTATCTATTTTATATAAGTAATATATTAATTAAGTTCTCTATTCTTTTTATTTTAGTAAATAGTAAATTTATTAATTTTTACTAGTTTCTTATTAATATCTTTTACTTTAGTAATCTAATCCTTAACCTTACTATATACCTCCTTAATAGTAGTAATATAATTATAGTTATTATTAAAGTCTTCTCTATTATCTATAGATAAAGTAGTTACTTCTTATATCTTAATTTTATTATCTAATTTAAGGTTTAAGGTAGTAGATAGCTTTCTTTTTTTAGATATTATAATTCCTAGATATTAATATTACTTAATAGGATTACTTACTAAATAAAAGTAATTAATATATTATAATCCTAATACTAGCCTATTAATAGTATTAAATAAATATAACTAGTAATAAGATTAAGGTATTATCTATTAGTAGTAAAATAAGATAGTTAAATAATATTTATAAGATATTAGTAAGAAGTATATATTTAAGTATAGGGATATAGTTATACTTAAATTAACTATTAGAAAGTTTTAAAAGATAAACTAAATATATAAAGTAAACTATAATTTATATAGATATTTCTTTTCTAAACTCTTTTTAAGGTTAGTTATATCCTTAATTAACTAGTTAGTTAGTTATAGGTATAACTATTCTATTAATCCTTTACTTAACTAATTAGTTAGATTTAGTCCTATCTAACTTCTTTATTACGTAATCCCTTATTCTATAGTGCTATATTGCTTCCTTGTGACCTGGTCGTAGCTATATTGTAATATTAATATACTATTTAATAATATTTTAAAAAGGAAAAGCTTTTAGATATTAGCTTCTTTTACTAATATTAATATTAGAAGAGGGATCTTAATCTTACTATTATTTTTATTAATCTTATTATCTTAGAGCTATAAATAATAAAGGCTAAAGGTTAGCTTAGGAGAGTAATTATAAGCTAAGTACTTCCTACTATAAGTATAAGTTATATTTTATCTAATTTTAAAGTTATATAAATTTAGGAGAGGGTTAAAGCTTAATAGAATAGTACTATTACTATTATAGAAACTTATTATAGCCTTAACTAAGTTAAGATTAAAGATATTTATTAGCTAGAGATAAGAAACTTTTAAGCTTTCTAGAATATAAGCTATAGGGCTAATATAGTTGATCTTATAGAAGATACTGATAATAGTATAGATTAGGCTATAGAAGAGGGCTTCTAGAAGTTTAAAATAATGATAGA
>NW_015971876.1:8284-9784 GCF_000732125.1 Scedosporium apiospermum
TAGTATTTATAAGATATTAGTAAGAAGTATATATTTAAGTATAGGGATATAGTTATACTTAAATTAACTATTAGAAAGTTTTAAAAGATAAACTAAATATATAAAGTAAACTATAATTTATATAGATATTTCTTTTCTAAACTCTTTTTAAGGTTAGTTATATCCTTAATTAACTAGTTAGTTAGTTATAGGTATAACTATTCTATTAATCCTTTACTTAACTAATTAGTTAGATTTAGTCCTATCTAACTTCTTTATTACGTAATCCCTTATTCTATAGTGCTATATTGCTTCCTTGTGACCTGGTCGTAGCTATATTGTAATATTAATATACTATTTAATAATATTTTAAAAAGGAAAAGCTTTTAGATATTAGCTTCTTTTACTAATATTAATATTAGAAGAGGGATCTTAATCTTACTATTATTTTTATTAATCTTATTATCTTAGAGCTATAAATAATAAAGGCTAAAGGTTAGCTTAGGAGAGTAATTATAAGCTAAGTACTTCCTACTATAAGTATAAGTTATATTTTATCTAATTTTAAAGTTATATAAATTTAGGAGAGGGTTAAAGCTTAATAGAATAGTACTATTACTATTATAGAAACTTATTATAGCCTTAACTAAGTTAAGATTAAAGATATTTATTAGCTAGAGATAAGAAACTTTTAAGCTTTCTAGAATATAAGCTATAGGGCTAATATAGTTGATCTTATAGAAGATACTGATAATAGTATAGATTAGGCTATAGAAGAGGGCTTCTAGAAGTTTAAAATAATGATAGATTAGATATTAGATAATATAGTAGAATTGTAGGATATTAAGGGGGGTGTAAATTGAAAATTTGCTTAGTATATATAAAAGGTACTTTAGAATATATAATAATTAGTATAGTGTAGGAAGTTAATATATTTTATTTTAAGTATCTATAAAATACTTATGTAAAAGTGTAGTACGTAGTCAATCCGGTATAGTACGCAGCGGGACTTAAATTTTAAGACGTCTAACAGTTATCGACCGTCCGACTATTATTTTAACTAGGTTTACTTCCATATTCCTATTGCTACTAGCGCGCCCCATTCCTATTATCTAATACTAACTATTATTCTAAATCAGTTCTCACGAAAGAGGTACTAGAGTCACTTCTAGTCTCGGCCTAAATCGATCCTAAAGAGAAACTATAAAAATAAAGACTTAGTATTCCCAAAGTAGAGAAGGTATAAAGTTTCTACAGTCTTTTCTCACTCTTATCACAGCCACACATGGCCAAAGGCCGGGCAGTTAAGACTAGTAGAAAAAGATAAACTATAGAAGTATACTAGATTATAAAAATACTAGATTACCTATACTTATAATAATCTAGAAGTAATCTAGATCATATAAGATTATAGTAAGCTAAAGTAATCCTAGGAGAGCTTAGAAGAAAAATATCTATATAAACTATAGTTTACTTTATATATTTAGTTTATCTTTTAAAACTCTCTAGTAGTTAATTTAA